>NW_009223721.1:22084-49002 GCF_000690835.1 Fulmarus glacialis | reverse complement strand
GATTCTATGATTCTATGATTTTATGATTAGTACAGTTTGAGCTACATGCACTGAAAAGCAAGAGGCTGGGGAAATTTGCCAACACATATAACCTATTACATAAATAAGTTCTATTTTATAAAAACTGCTGAGAAATAAAAAAAGAAGGTCCCATATTAAAGCATTTCCAGGAATCACAAAAAAACCACATCCGGCCACCTTTGCACATAGTTTTGGGCACATTGTGAGTTAACATTTGTTAGCAATATTGGTAGGTTTCTTTTATTAGGAAAGGTATTGGCTGGCAATAACAAAGAAACCTGATAGAGTACCCTAGTCATATTTGAATATAGTTATAAAGTTGGTTCCTACTCAGTAACTTAGGAAATTAGAAACACTAAGTCTAGGATTTTATCCACTGGGACTTAATCCGGTCCAATTTACAAATTGAGGATTTATAAAGGCTTTTCTGAAAGAAATGGGGAAATGTCAGCTACAATTTCTTGCTAGAGTTACACTGAATCTATTAACCTTGCCCAGAGAATATAATGTTACAGTTATCTCATTTACAATGTTATTGTATATGATTTATGACCATGGCATCAAATCTCAAACTAGGTTTTGTACTTTTAGAAAAAATTACATGTCTATAATATTTTTTTTTCTCATTCAGGAAAAAATATTAAAAAGTGATTACAATATTTAAAAATTATGGAAAATATAACATGTGAGAAGACCAGAAATGGGGGAAAAATTCACAAAAATTTCAGATGTCAATTAATATCTGCAACTAGGCTAATGTTTCCCCTCTCTAATTAAGCAATATGAAGCATGAAGTACATTTGCTTAGTCTGAACTTATATAGTTCAGATACTGAGAGTCTCTGGTGAAGACAAGCATAAAGGGAAAAGATATTTGTGCAAAATGGAACACAACACTCTGAAATGAACCTGGAAACATTCTGAAAAACATCCACCCCACCCCCAGCTTTCTCAGAGAATAAATTCAGAAGTGGTTCACAAATTTATTAAATGTCTAGAAACTGGAAAAAACAGGGCAGAGAAAGCAGTATCGTTTGTATGTACCCAGTATGGCAAAATACAATACAAAATATTTTGAAGTTCCCTCTATTTTTTCTAAGTTTCAAAAGCTTGAAACACCTGAGATATTTTGTAATTTTAAATGATACTTCCTAGCCATTTTTCTGTCATTTTGATTTACCAGTTTTGTACTTGTATTTCATTCTAAGTTAACCCCAAACCACATGCAGAACCACAGTGAATCAGAACTGCTTCGGAACAGGTGTCACCATTTCCATGCCATTCCCAGGCATAGAAAGGGAGTACAAAAATATGCAGAAGATGCTCCCCACCCTGTCCGGAATGAGTATGTCAGATTCCTGCATAATACAGCCCTATGGATAACACAAACGGTATTTTTTAAAATGGCGTGCGAGAAATATTGCTGTGCATCGATTCCTCAGTAACAAAACTCATCTTACTTCTGTTTCTCTGTGTGGTGGGTTGACCCTGGCTGGACACCAGGTGCCCACCAAGCTGCTCTATCAGTCCCCTCCTCAGCTAGACAGGGGAGAGAAAATATAATGAAAAGCTCGTGCGTCGAGATAAGGACAGAGAGTGATCACTCAGCAATTACCGTCACAGGCAAAACAGACTCGACTCAGGGAAATTAATTTAATTTATTGCCAATCAAATCAGAGTAGGGTAATGAGAAATAAAAGCAAACCTTGAAACACCTTCCCCCCACCCCTACCTTCTTCCTGGGCTCAACTTCACTCCCGATTTTCTCTACCTCCTCCTGCCAACTGGCGCAGGGGAACAGGGAATGGGGGTTGCAGTCAGTTCATCACACGTTGTGTCTGCTGCTCCTTCCTCCTCACACTCTTCCTCTGCTCCAGCATAGGGTCCCTCTCACGGGAGACAGTCCTCCATGAATTTCTCCAACATGAGTCCTTCCCACAGGCTGCGGTTCTTCATGAACTGCTCCAGTGTGGGTCCTTTCCGTGGGGTGCAGTCCTTCAGGAACAGACTGCTCCAGCATGGGTCCCCCACGGGGTCACAAGTCCTGCCAGCAAACCTGCTCCTGCATGGGCTCCTGTCTCCACGAGTCCACAGGTCTTGCCAGGAGCCTGCTCCAGTGTGGGCTTCCCATGGGGTCACAGCTTCCTTCAGGGCACATCCTGCTCCAGTGTGGGGTCCTCCATGGGCTGCAGGTGGATATCTGCTCCACTGTTAACCTTCATGGGCTGCAGGGGGGTCAGCCTGCTGCACCATGGTCTTCACCATGGGCTGCAGGGGAAACTCTGTTCCAGTGCCTGGAGCACCTCCTCCCTCTCCTTCTTCACTGACCTCGGTGTCTGCAGAGTTGTTTCTCTCACCTATTCTCACTCCTTTCCTCTGGCTTCCATTGTTCCACAGCAGGTTTTTTTCCCCTTTCTTAAACATGTTATCACAGAGGCCCTACCACCATTGCTGATGGGTTCAGCCTTGGCCAGCAGCGGGTCGGTCTTGGAGCCAGCTGGCATGGGGTCTGTCGGACATAGGGGAAGCTTCTAGCAGCTTTTCTCAGAAGGCAACCCTATACGCCCCCACTACCAAAACCTTGCCATGGAAACCCAATACACTCTGGCACAGAGATTTATGACAAATCCCTTAATAGCATACTGTCCACTCTAATCTTATAATCAGCATAGGCAACATTGCACTTAAATACATAAACTGACTAAGCTAGTGACCTTCTATGATGGAGTAACTGCATCAGTGGACCAGGGAAGAACTACACATGTCATCTACCTATGCTTCTGTAAGGTCTTTGATACGGTCCCCCACAACATTCTTGCTGTTTAAATGGAGAGATATGGGTTTGATGGATGGACTTTTAGGTGGACTAGAAATTGGCTGGATGGTCGCCTCCAAAGAGTTACTGTCAATGGCTCAATGTCCAAGCAAGGAGGGCCATGAAAATGGTCAGAGGGATGAAACACCTCGTCTATGGGGAAAGGCTGAAAAGAACTGGGGTTGTTCAGCCTGGAGAAAAGAAGGCTCTGGGGAGACCTTATTACAGCCTTTCAATATATAAACGGGGCTTATAAGAAAGATGGAGAGAGGCTTTTTACCAAGTCCTGTAGTGACAAGACATACACCTGGGTCAGGGCAACCCCCAGTATCAATACAGGCTGGGGGGTGAAGGGATTGAGAGCAGCCTTGCCAAGAAGGACTTGGGGGTACTGGTGGATGAAAAATTGGACGGGAGCTGGCAACATATGCTTGCAACCCAGAAAGCTAGTCACGTCCTGGGCTGCATAGAAAGAAGCATGGGCAGCAGGTCGAGGGAGGTGATTCTGCCCCTCTACTCTGCTCTGCTGAGACCCCAGTGCAGCCACCGTTTGCATATAAGTAGAGTATTAACTACATACTGTAGCTGGTTTTTGCTTTAGATCGCAGTTGAAATCATGCTTTACAATTCTACTAGTAGGAACCTCAGAAAAGTCTGAACTGAGATCTTGAAGAATGCTGCCTCTCCTCTCAAGTATCACGTACTACGTATCAGATAAAAACCCTCTGATGCAATGTTTCCTCCCAGAGCTGATGCAATGTTTTGTCCCAGAGTTAATGCAATGTAAGCATTCATTTATTTTAAGGATTATTCCACATTTCTTCAGGCAAAAATAATAAATTTTTTGTATTCAAGTTCTTGAATATATGTAGGATTAGCGTAGCTTGTACTGTGTGAGTCATTTAGAATTGTAAGGTACAGTAATTTGATTTACTGCAGGCTGGACTAACTTTGATTCATGTATGATGTCATTTCCCCTTGCAAGACTAAAGTAGTTAAAATTTGGATTGCGTTAGTTCAATTTTTCCAGCTAGCTCAATAAAAACTATTGTTTGTCAAACAGTTACAGTACCAAAAAAGGCAAAGGTGTTTTTCTTCTCTTTTAAAGGTAAGAAATGCAAGATTATACCAAAGCTTGTTCGTCTGCTGGTACATCTCTATTTCCCTTACTGAACACTTGCATGCATGCAGAAACACATGCTAATGAAGTACATTAGAAATAGCGGATCATTCCCCATTTCACCATCAAAAAGACAAACGTCTGTGGTGATCCAACTAATTTAACTAGTTACTTTCTCCCATCTTGTTACTCTCATCTCAGCAATAAAATTCTTCCTTTGTAGTCAGGAAAACTTTGGCTTTGATCTTCCTTTGAACCAATATCTACCTAATCTAAGACTTGACAGACATAAATATCGTTAAGTGTATTCATGAAATGAGAAGTCAGTGAGGATATGAAAAAGTAATGCTTATGATAGGTATCAGAAAAATAAATGAAGAGATCTTCAGTCACTGAGTGCCAACCCTTAAAGTCTGTACTATATGCAATGACTCCAAACTATTGAAGAATGTAGCAGTCCAAGACACATAACCTCTGCTAGGAAGCATGCTTGACAGTGATGGCATGCAAGCATTTAACTACTACTTTCTGAGACATCATTTGCCTTAATAGCTCATGCATAATGACTAGAGGGTGACAGCAGATCTGCAACAGAATCTCTCCATGCACAGGTCCGTAATGTTTTGGTTTTATCTGTTCCTGATCAAGACCTATAAGCAGCGATCAGACAAACTTGAGCATAAGTCCCATACAGATGTCCATGCTCTTCACAGATCAATATTTTCTGTTGGTCAGCCTATTATCATCAATGGTAGGAGATGAGCTTATCAATGAACATCTGGATGGAACAAGCAAGATGGAGATGGTACTTGTAGACAGAGGAAAAAAAACCTTAGCTATGAAAAAATTCCTGGCTGTCATAGGTCTCCTTTCACTGAAGGACTACATCCAAAGGTGGCCAATCCAGTTCAAAATCTAAAAATCTTAGATTCATTCTCAACGCTAGCCTTTTGCTTAGCAGTATGAGCTTCATGCTACCTACAATTATCTAGAAAATTCAGCTCTTCCTGATGCCATAGATGACTGTACTCGAGACTGCTAACCCTATCTTTGCAATGGGCCAAGGGCAAAGATTTAGTTGTGGTAGCAGACTCGCTTTTTCATTCTTTCTCTTTCACTGAGGTTCAAGGGAATAAAGTTATGAGCCTCACATCTACAACTACTTTTATTCACTCAGGACTTATGGCCACCATCATCTTCTGCCAGCCTGTTGTCTCATCTGCAGTTTTGCTGAGTGACGAGCAATTAAAATACTCATTTTTTTACATACCTTTAAAATTCATAAAAGCCACAAGTTATAAGTGTTAGCACCTGCAATATGGAGTTATAATGACCTTGATAAAATGCTGTGAAAAATGAGTGAGTAATATCTGAGGGCTGAAAGATTAATTACTAGTCAGTTGCACTCAATAAAGATATTTGAAATTCCCCAGTTGTGAACATTGAAATAAAATGTGGCAAACAATAAAGTCAGGTAAAGTTTTGATAGCTCTTACTGACTCTACATTCTCTGACTTGAACCAGTTTATCCCAAAGGGTTTTTTTTTTTGTACCGAAAAGAAGCTTTATCAATAAATCAGTGTTTAATATCTCAAGAGAAAAGATTTCACAACCAAGTATATCGTTTACTAGGTAACAGACAATCTATACAAAAGAATGTAGTTCATTGGAAAATATTGATACTGGCCTATTAAATGGCCTACCTTTAATGCTCTACCTTAACTATATAAAACCAGAAAAAACCAATTATTTCAGAAAAAAAACAGCTGCACTTCTATTCATCAGGTTAGCCTGAGGAAAATATTACAACATGACAGTAACAACCACAGAGCAATTAACAGTTATGCCACAAATGCTCAGACCTCCTAGTTCGAGATCACCACTGTGTTCCAGGAGGAGTGGGAGCAAACTGGACAATCACACCTCTGCCACCATCGTCTGAAAATAATACTAATAAAAAAACCCCACCATTTTACTTCAGAGGATAAATTCTGACTGAAATTGCTGAAGACCAATGCTCACAAATACCCAGATGTCAGACTTTGGCTTTACCCATTAGAGACATAACAGCCAGCTAGGAAATCAAACATTGGGATTTTAGTGCCTTTCTCATTCACACATGCATACTGTGAATTAGAACATGTTCCAATCAGACGTTTTGTGTTTGGGCAAAGGTAAAATTCTAATTAATGTTTGAATGCAATAACCAAAAGAATTTAATTTGTATCACCTTGACATCTTTTTTCTTCTTCCTCATGCAAAAGAGAGAGTGCTTCTTACAGTCTTGCCACGCTCTACACTCTGAATCCTGCAGAAATGGTCATCACAACCAAGCTGCACTTTCATATATTTTTTTATTCTATAACTGCTGATTTTTATTATTATAAAATCCTTGGTTTTTCTTTTGAAACTCTTTCTCTGCTCATTTTACCCATCAACTCTCAATTGCACACAGTGGGCATTCACATCCCACAGCTCTGGGGACCTGACTTTCAGCCCAGTAAGCACAAGGTCGGAGGTTTCAACTCTAGTGAATGGTGGGAAGGAAGCTCTTTGACAGGGCAATGTACCTCAGTTCCTGTTCCAAACATTGGCTAGACAGGCACCTAGGGAACGAGTCCTAAAGATAGATGGTCAGAACAACCTCAAAACATTCATTTATCTTGTTCAGGTTATCTCTACATTCAGGAATTAGTGTCTATACAGCTAATAGTAAATAAAAAAAACCCCACATATTTGCACTTGATGTTACAAATATACTAGCTGGAATATTTTACCACTACAAGGAAAATTTTACAGTGACCTTTTCTTCATTTTACTTTCTTCATCTGCATAAGGTTCTGAATAATCATTCCAAGATCAAGCTTTTTCTGTCCCAGTGCTATCACAACACAGTAAAACAAAATAGAAATGAAGTATTAAAACATATCAGCATCAAACAAAAAAAAAAAAAAAAATCATGGTTTTATTTATAATAAAGTTGAATGTCATGGGGACTGTTGCTTTTGCCTGTGCAAAACTCTTGGGGAAAAAAAATGCTCATGGATTAATGTTCCAGCCTTTAAAACTGCAAAAGCCTTCCTCAGAATTGGAAGTGACTTGAAGGGGAAATGGTGTTGATATGCTATACTTGTGATAATTTCTGTAGGAATAAATACCTTACTAGAGCAGAATTTTAGAACAGCTGTTTTAGAGATATCTCTCTCTTTTATGGTTCTGAAATGAAACACCAAAATGCCCACTACACTGAATGGGACCATTTAGGGTATTTTTTTTGTGAATCCATGTTTCAGTATTTATTATCCTCTCGCATTTTGGGGATAGAGTGGTTAGACACAGTTCTGAGGCATTAAAAAAGTAAACTAAGGAGTCTCACACATGCTTTTCACAGCTTTCCATCCACCATGCTCAAAAATGTATTTAATCATAGATAAAAGAGGTGAAATAGAGTTGTAGTTTATCTGGTTTTGGATTGTCCTTACTGAATTTCCTCAAATACTTTATCTGTCTAGCCTATTTTTTCAGTATCAGCAACTATGATGCTTCCACGCTGACCTCAGAAGATTACAACAGATTTTAGCTGGTTCTCTCTCTTTTTGTCTGATGAAAAGTACATTTTCCAGTGCAGATTTTCACATTCTGGCACTGTGTTTATGAATTCCTCCCCTCCTTCTCACCAGCAGCCTTGTGACACTTCTTAATCCGTGTTTCCTCTCTGAGCTGCACAGTTTTTGTTCTGTTCCTTTCTTCAAATGTCAATTCTCCAAGCCCTTTCACATCATGCTTCCCTGCCTTCAAATTACCTCCAGTTTATCAACACCTCTTTTAAATACTTTCTTTATACAATGTGCATAAAGTATACTGTAGAAGCAAATTAAAAGAAAAAGAGGAGTAGGAACTAGCAATAGCCTTTAATGCTCATTTCTTCTCTCCCTTCTAACATCCTTGCTCAGGATACAAAATTCTGTAAAAAAACAGATTGAAAAGCTAGCAGCCAGACTCACAACTGTTCAGACATATAAAGGTAATTTCTTAATATATGTTTTACTTGAAGTCAAACTTAGAAACTTAATAAGGTGAGAGCAGGGGACACTAATATGCTCTCCACTCCTACTCTTTGCCACCAACCACCAGGGCAGGGAAGCTGCAGTAGGCAGGAGCATGAGCTTTTCCTAAATTATAGTTCCAGGCTTCAAGCCCACCCTTATTGCATGTCCTGACCAAGCACATTCTCGCCATTTTGTGGCCTCCTTTAGTCACTTGACAGTGTTTGACATGCTGGTGTCCCTGGCAAGTGTTTTCTTCTGTGGGGGCCCTTTCCTCCCTTCCCTCCAGAAAAGACTATTTAATCCAGCTACAATTAGGCAGAGATTTTCAGCACTTTTTTTCTCCTTTAATGTCATTTTGGACTCACAAATTGTGTCCCTGTACTTATAAGCCCTGCAAAGCATACCTTCCCCTCACTGACAGCCAAGTTCAGCCCAAAACACAGCTGTCCCTGCCAGCTCTTTGCAAAAATAAAACTAATGTTTCCTCCCACACTCGTTTTTTCTGCAATTGCTGTAACTATCAAACTCTCACCCAAGAAATGGGAGACAAAAATTTAATTGCCACTTCAGCATGAGGAATTTAAACCCATAGCACCCATATGCCCAGCTGACTATTCTAATAACCAGAATATGCTGTTTTACGCAGAAAAAGATACAAGATTCATGAAATCAGAGAGAGTAAACACAGGAAGATGCTTCACTTCACAGTGCAGGGTTGAAGGCAGTTTGCTAGGATGAGAATCCTGAATTTTTACCTCTCTTCCAGAAACAGATCATGATTTTGCATTAAAGAAATGGTACACAAAGCATATTGAATGTCCTGCCAGCGTGGACATTTTTTCTTGAAAAACCTTTGCCCTTCGTTCTTCAAAGAAGCTGAAAGAGAAATCCATGTGGATGCTGCTGTAATACAATTTGTCCGCAAACAGAAGGTAACTTCTATAACCAATTCCCCCTGAATGTTCTTACTCCAGACTGAGTCAGACTTGAGATGTTGTATTTCATTTGGCACCCATTTTAAAAACGCTTATGGGCAGAGTGGAAGTTGAAACAAGAAAATCACAATAGAATTTCCTTAAAAGACTTAAGCCTCTTGATAACATCAGTGTATTTTCAGAATAACTTCAATGAGGTTGGCCTTGTTGACAATATCAGTTACATCTGTTAATGTCAGATACTTAAAATCAGTCCTTAGACCTTAGACTTTAGCCGATTTCCTTAGAAAATGAGGAAAAAGTGGCAAATACATGTTTATGCATTTACTAATAAAGGATGCAACTCTGGCCTCCAGAGCATGGAGCTCACTTAAAATGAATAAATAAATAAATAAAGCAGGTACTCACGGGGTACATGTTGACTTCTGTTCTTTGCTTTGAGTATACTAGTATTCAGTCTCCTGAAAAGCTGATTCCGTGAGATTGAAGGTGTCTTACCTTAAAACATAACAGAACTCTCCAAAACGAGCATTTTGTTACAAAATGCTTAGGTAAATAAACAGAATGTAAGGCAACTGATGTGCATAAATTACAATGAACAACAGAAGGAATAAATTACACTCTTGTGTGTCCTCATATGTGTAACCATAGGGAGCTGTCTGGCTACATTAATTTTTACACTTGTTTTAGCTAAAACCATGATGTTAATGCAAAAGCTAATACTAAAGGATATGTACCTGTGACATTCACCGGAGAATTTGGAGTCCCATAACAAACAGATAAGCAGCACTGCTCTGTACATATAAGATGGGAAGAGGCAAAACTGCTTGTCACAATGTTGCAGAGCAGTTATCAGAAATAGCATTTTGTTCAACTTCCTATGCTTTAATAGAAAACATACTTTGATGTCAATTGCAAATACGAAATGGGGAAGGGGATAGAAAACAAACAGCTTCCTGTCACATGTCAGAGTGTTTTAGCAGAATATTTTGTTAATTCCTTCACTCTGCCCTGAAAAGTACAACACTGAACAAGACACACATTACAACCAACAGTTAAGCATTTTACTCGTAGTCCTTCCAATTTACTTTACTTCTGATCACATTTTTCCTAGGATAAATTCTTTTAACAAACAGAGAATTTCTAAAGGAATGTTCTGTTTGGCAAACTGCTCATGAAAAAAACCAATAACCCCAAACCTAAAAAAGCAACATTTAAATCTTTTCAATTTTGTGAGTACCACACTTTTAAGGAAAATCTTTTAAACTCCCTAAATTCCAGAGTGTTTTTTCATAACAACCTGAAGTGTTTTGCAGAATTATTTTTATAAAATGTCGAGCATCCATAGGATCTAAAGCCAACCAAAAATTTCCTTTAAAATTAAATTTAAATGATGATGCATTTTTAAAAGTTTCCTCTTTTTTTCTTTTTAAAAATAACCTAGAACACTAATAAATCTGTGAGACAAAGGTCAGTACATGAAAATCTGTTCTTGAAGCAAGAATTTGTTTTACTTTACAGGTTTTAAGATAAGTTTCATCCATTAAAGTATCAAGAACTGTCCTTCCTGGGAATTTGCATCCAGTCTTTTTTTTAATTTTTCCTTTTTGTGGAAAGTATATTGGTATACATCCATCTATCTATCTATCTATCTGTCTATCTATCTATTTTTTATAAGTGTGAGATTTTGTGTATATATACACCTACGTTGTTCCCCCCTAAGTATTGGCAGCCAAAAATAGACACTTGAGGTCAGTAGTAAAAATTTGGAAAGCAGCAATCATAAATACATGTCAGCAGCCAGAAAATATAATATAGAAATACAGCTTTCTCTGCCAAACAGCTAGAAATTTTTGGCTATTCCCCATTTTAAAATGGCTTTCGTCAACTCTTCAGTATCTGAGGAGACAACTGCCATGCTTTCCTGAAGCCTTGCAAAATCTTGATAGTGGGATCTCATATAGTAAACTAACAGAACCAAATGCATTTCCTGGTTTCACCTTAACTCCTTGGGGGTAGCATAAAAAATATACTTTAATGATGCAATTTAAATAAAGTGAGCACTGACATTTTCTACAACCTGGCTTCTTCTAGAAGGATAGAAGGATTCTTCTATTAAAATTCATTACAAAAAAAAAAAAAAAAGAAAAAAGAAAAAAAGATCCTCTGTCAGGTAGCACTATGGTTCAGATAATTTAAAAACCTTTGGTTTGCCTGCAGTACAGGGCAATACTGGAAAACCACAGGTACTGGTTTAGACATCTTAAATGGCAGAGATGTCATTACAATAGTACTGAATGGTGATGCATGTCATTAAAAGAAGCTGTTGCATGACATGTCTTTCAATTATTTGGATGCGCTGGAAATACTGCAGGAATTTCTTTTAAATAGTGTAAAGCTAATGGCATGCCAATCAAATTCAATAGAATGTCACAGAAACGTAAATGACAAGAAAAACATTATAGCATTCAGTTTATTGTGTCCCTTCCTTCTGCTACAGAAGGAGTATTTTTTACAGGGAACATGAAAACAAGGCAAGCTGGCACCCTCATTCCACTTACATCCCCACATTTGTCTGAATGTAAAAGAGGAGTTTGGCATAAATCTTACTGCACTGGTTCAAAGAGAAGCAAATACTATCCTTAATAAAAGACTTAAGGTGCACGTCCAGCTCAGAGCTCACACACTTCCAGGCTGATTGGAGACACACAATTTAATAGATCAGTATGCAGGGCTCAAGTCTCTAGAAATATATCGCAACAGGCCAAAACAGGTTTCCATGGCTGATAACTGAAAATATGTGAAATATTGAATGGAAATGTTTTATAAATGCTTACATTTATAACAATATTGGAACTGGCATGGAGCATTTCATAAAGCTTACTGCCCAGATGGGTTGAATGGTCCTTGGCTACACTTCAAACCATTATTATCTTTCCAATCATCATTAATCCTTTTTAAACATATTAATTATTTTTTCTTCAATACTGACATATTTTTAACTAGAACATTCTGCTTGTAGTGATATAATTTTCAAGTAAGCACACATTTTATGAGGAAACTAGAAAGATATAAGTGAAATAAATGCATGCACTAGTCTCATGCCAAAGCCTAGAAGAATGAAAGAATGAATGAATGATGAATAATATGCAATTAGCACTTCATTTACAGTAAGAAAGCAGAGAAAAGTGTTGGGGTGGGAGCACTGAAGGGTCAATGGAAGAGTTGTTGCTGCAGGAGTCCATGTGTTACTTTCAGGCAAACTGTGCAGACACTTAGTAGGAATTGAATAAGTGCTTCAGAAAGATTTGGAGAATACAAGAAAGGAAAATTACAACTTCAGTGGGGTTTTTTTTTAGTGCCAGGGTGAGCAGTTTTCCCAACAGCAGGGTTCCTAATTATGATTAGCTATTTGCAACTGTGGAGGAAAAAGCGTGTTAAGTGTCTGCATTTTCATCAGTGTGAGAGGATGGGCTGTTGAGTTTTCTTCACAGGAAGCACTGGCCCTTTGAAAGGCTTATCATTTTCTATGTAGGAAAGAATCTATACATTAGAAACATTACAGGGTGGGCCTTCTTTTAACAACTTATATCAGTAAGTATGTTGTTGATCACTGCACACAGGCATCCTTCTACTTTCTCTATTACAGACATAATATAAATATGCAAACTCCTCAAATTAAAGCTTGCCATATTTTAATTAAAATTATTCATGTGTTTCAACAGCTGATACTGGTAATAACAAGACGAAAAATGTTCCTACATTGATAGAATAGATGTAAAGAGGGAAAGCTGCAAACAAGGTTTTATTATGCCTCTCTCTGAGGTTGAGAGTGGAAGGTAAACTGCTGAAAAAACCTTGACTTGCAAATTTACATGTACTTGATACTTCCTCAAGAGTCTTAGCAATTTCACAAGTCCCTAATCTATCCTCCAGCTCCATCTTACAACAAGAAGGACAAAAGCAAAGTACTTATTGCTTACTCTGGTAACCTGGTAGAAACTCTGCATCACCATCGTTGTGTTGCATCTAACTCCATATTTCCTACAGTTATTTATTGAAAATCACGTCTTTTTGTTTACCAACAATGATCCTTGCATTCTTGCAAGTACTCTCAAGATACAGTAAAGCAGAATTATGGAAAAAAACAAAAAATAATAATTTTTCCTATTTTGTGTATAGAAAACTTGCCCATCACAAGCGTGATCCATTTTTACATATGTACATACTTGTTAAAAATCAATAATAATCATGACTACATTAGGAATTATACCATTGATAAAACTTCTAACATTTAATTGGTTATTATATAGTCAACTGTCATGGCTTATTTACATCCCTACAATAAAAAATGAAATTTAAGATGATCATTCAGAGCACAGTCAGCAGAAAAAAAATAGTAAGTATAAAAAATGCACTATCTGTGACCCAGAAAATAATCTTGTTGGCCTCTGTCACAGTGGTACTTAGCCTGCATCAGGGAATAATTCTGTACCATGGCTTTATAAAATCAAAATTGTTAAGCAATATTTTATGTATTGGGCATTATTGTTATTCTGGATCTGGATGAAAATGACAGAATCCTGCCTGATTCATTTTTTCTCTTTAGAGTAATGCAAAGGTAACTCATTTGCCCAGAGAGAATCATCTTCATTTTCTGATTAAATGCAATCAAAGTGCTTTGGCTGGCATTCTGGTCTAATTTAAAAACTATCATACCAAATGATCACTGTTAATAACTACCAATATTATACAGCTTTGAAATGAAGGTCAAAAGCTGTGGCTTGAAAGCCAGGACAGGATCATAGTTCTACTTTTGTTCATGGAAAGAGCCCTTTGCCTTAATCCAAATCGTCCTTACAACAAATGCCCACGGTAGATGTATTACTCACCCCTCACACAAATAAGACTAGCAAAAATGCTAGCAAGTGATACGGTTTATCAGCCTTTGCATTTGCAGAATCTTGGATTATACTGCTTATGGAAGTTGACTAAATTGCCTATTGTAGCTACATAGAATGCTTCATTCCACGTCAAGATTTGGTAAAGAGTATATCAAAACAGTGCATGTACTAGGAAGAAAGGCATTTCTGTCATCAAGTGCATATGGGCAAGGGAAAAGGATCACTGAAGTGCATTTGCACTGAAAATGCAAAGAATTAGCCCCCAGAACTCAAACGAACAGTATTGAGGCAGGTACCCCCCCAGTTCAACCAGTCAGACCTGGTTTTCTTTGGCAGTGAACGAGTCTACTGTCACATAAGAGACAGGCAGGTTCCACACCACCCGTACACCAGCTGTTCTCATCCTTTTGTGGTCCGTAATGCAAAAGAAGGATAGAAAGTTTTTCCTACAATCAGCAAAACTAAGCAGAAATCACAGAACAAGTTTTGTTCATTTTGTCATCAGCTGCATGTCTTAATTATGAAAGCAGGAGCAATACCACATGACAGTAAAGGGGCCCTGTCATTCATGCACAAGACCACTCACATCTTCCCCACAACCTCCGAGTGCAGTATGCTGGCAGTTGACTTCCCTACATTGTGCAAGAACACACTTTTCACGAAGTCCCTCCCATGCTCCCTCTGTACAGGTCCGGATACTTTTTTTAATTACAGCTCAGACTTCTGATGGCATAATAGTAATCTAGGGATTGAGACCCTCAAAGCATTTTCACAATATCGCTGTTCTGTTTGTATCAATGATGGGACCAACTGGTGCTCTTTCTGTGGGAAGCAGTGATTGCCATCAACACCACTACGCGGGCAGCTGTAGGGAGCTTGGGCTTCCCCTGTTGCCCATGTCCGGTGCTGGGGGTGTGTTTTTTCAAAAGGCACTCATCTTCAAGCAGCAGAGCATCTGACAGTGGGGAGTACAAACACCGTGTCTAATAATAAAACAGGCCCACACACCAACACAAGGCCATTTTTAAGCACCCGTAATTCACACTAAGTAGGTATGTTAGATCACAGAAAAAGTGTTCGGTAATTTTTATAAAGACTGATTATAGTAAGTCTGGTGAGGATGCACAAAGATACATTCTTTTGTTCACAAGTAACAAAGAGCTTTAACGTCTGCCTCAGTTTCAAATCTCTGTGCAACCATAACAATGTCACCGCTGTGGCACATTCATAATTTGTAGTGCATTTTGAGATTCTCAGATGAAAGGCCCTATATAAATGGAAACTATTATTATCTATATGGCAGACAGATCCCAGCTCCACTGTAATATGCTGTTCTCCTCAGGGGGCTCAGGCATGTGAGCTGCTAAGTACTCTCCATTTCTATTACATCTCCTTGGAGCTGAGAGCACTCAGCTTCTAGGCGGATCAAGCATAGAATTGTGTTTGGGCTTCAAACCCACAACCTTCACATACACAAAACCTCCATCAAGGTTTTTAATCTGTTCTTTGGGCTGTGGAAAGGGTGGCAGAAAGAGGAAGTGTAACAGAAGCATTAGGGAAAAAAGCAAAATACAATAAAACTGTAAAGATGTAAATTACTTAAACCATTGAAAGGGTTATTTCTGTTTGAAGACTAGATTACTGAAATTACTGTCCTCCCATCAGATGACTAAATAATGCACCACATAAAGCAAGAGACATTGTACTGGCCATAAAACTCACATAACATCAACAAAGAAATACACATTTATTAAATGACACATAAAATGAAATAATAATTACATGAGCATTAAATGTAAAAAAATAAGCGAGAAATTCAAAATGTGCATGTGCGTAAACTGAAACATTTGCTTTGTTTTACCCAGTGCACACACACAAAGCAGTAAATTTCTCACTAAGGGTTTTGGGGTTTTTTCCCCTTCCCCCACTGGGAACAGCACAATTTCAAATCCTCAGTATTTCCACCTCTAATTGCTAGAAGGGTTCATTATCAGCTGTCTAAAGTGCAATACATCAACCTTGCAAAGCTGATATACAAAAGACTTTCACACATCTGATGGGCTGCTGTGCTAAATACATCTTAATTTGTGCTGCATCTGCTGTTTTCTAATTTGTTTGTCATGCTGTGAATGTTACAGACTTTGCTACAGCAGCTCCCTGATTTTTTATTTTTAAAAACACAGCAGCTACTCAGAAAAGAAATGGCTGAGTGCCACCATTGTTCCTCTGATCCGTGGAATGACATCAGTTCTCTTATATTAAGCATTAAATACTTGATGATATATGTTTAATATATTATATACACATGCTACCATATGTCTCAATATACAAACTATATGTATGTGTGTACTATTTACGTCTTCCATGTTGACATTCACTAGATCATAGATCTCTTCAAACCAGTTTCTCTGCATTTTAAAGAATGCATAATTTAAGCCACTTCATGTTTTGTGTGCCCTTAATTTTTACTGGCAAGCCATTATTTTTTTGTCAAAAACCTGGAAGAAGAGTGCTGCCAAAACCCTAATTCTTAATGATTCTTACACATGAATGAAGGCTGATGGCTTTTTTGCTCATTGAAGGGCATTTGTGAACCTACCTACAGTCCTCAGTGAAATGAGTTTGGTGTTCTCTGTTCAGTCCCTGCTGAGCTGAAAAGCAAATGGTAGAACAACATGTGTAATTCAGCATGATTCAGAATAGATCAAAGTCTCTGTACAGAAGAAACCTCAGCTTGAGCTGGCAAGGAAATTAAATTTCTACTCTCCCCTTCTTAAAGTGGAGAGTTTTTCCGAGCGATAACACCAGGAAGAGTGAGATGAATTTTTAGTGAAGCAGCCTATGCTGTCGTTAACTTAATGATCACAAAAATCCCACACACACTCCTCCTCCAAAAATAAGAGAGAAATACCAAGCGGTATTTTGTGTGCGTCCTCCTGCAACTTCATGGGTTGCAAGGTTAGAAAGGTACCCACCTGGCACCATACACACATCTTCCAAGAGATCTTGATCTCTCAGAGCCCTTTCCTTTAGGAAGGCCAACCCACTTCCAATCACACCACCACCAAAATCAACTTTCAAAGAGATTTAGAAACACATGTCACTGCAAAGCAGAATCTTTCCATTGTCAAAGCCCCACGTGGTGTACACAAAGTAAAACACCATAACCCGAGCCATAAATGTTGTTACAAATAATGTCCCTTACTTATTTGTTTATGTTTAGCTGTCAGTCTTCCCAGCTAGACAAGAAAATGTGTCTTGTGCACAGTAGGTGAGATATAATAAAAAGGATAATTCCCTTTGTTTCGGCACAGCCCAGACTTTAGAGGAGCAGCTGGAACGCAGATTTACTTCTCCTGTTTTTGCAGCATGAGTCCTGACGCTCCAGCCGTGGAGAGCTATTTACATAATGCCAATCAGTCTCCAGTGTCAAGTCCTCACAAGAACATGCAGCAGCTATTATGGAGGCAGGCTTTATGACTGGGGAAGCCATAGACAAATCAGCGCTACCGCAAAGGAGTATGTTTAATCAATAAGGCATATTGTTCAACTAGTGTGGAAGAAAAAAAACCTCGTAGAGTAACAGCATTTGTAAAGGTTAATCAATTCAGCTAATTGTAAATGCTCTCAGTTGCCATCCCTAAACAGTTCCTTCTCTTTGTAGCTGGTAATTCACTGTGGGATGCAGCAACACTAAGCTGGAAAGAGGGGAAGGGAAGGGAAGGAAGGAAAGCAGTCGAATTTCTCATTACTCTCCGTGCTGTACTCTGCCTCTGTCTGTAACATCAATATATTTACCACAGGGAGATAATCTTTTATTTCTGCTAACACTGCCTTACCTCCTTCATTACACACAAAACAAAGCAAGAGGTCTACGCTTCATGGTCCAGGCAGATGAAAAGGAAATCAGGGTATTGATCTTTTTGTTCAGTTCTTTAAAGGCCACATGTATGATTAATCAGTGGGGTAGTTATTGCAATGCTCTTTATTTCATGTCAATAAAGAAAGATTTTTTTTGTTCCCGAAGAATTGTTTCCTGTAGAAAAAAGGACAATCAGCATGTTTCTGTGTGTCCAAGAACTAAAGACAGACCCACACAACAATAAAGGAGATAGAGTCTAATTTCAAATTTTGTCTCTAGCCCAATTTAAAATCAGCCTGGGAAGGCAGGTTGATGGTCTCTGACACTCATGAGCTGCGTACTTGTTTGATATTTCTGGAAGCATTTAGAGTTTTCTAAGGTGATGCTTGCTCCCTCTCCAATGTACATCCTAGTCCCCCTTCTGTACCCTGAGTTTGAAATACAAAAAGCTTTCCTTATGCCACCCACTTCAGTGTGCCTTTCAAATAATGCCAATGTTATCACACGAGCTTGAAAGCACTGTTTGGTTTTGCCCCTCATGTATTTCTGGTGTTTTCAGCAACTGAAAGACATTAGCACCTTTTAATTGTGCTTTTGCAAAGCCAGCCAGAGGTCAGAGACTTCAGGTCTTCACAGAATCAATCAAAATTGATTAAAGGTCAGGGCAAGTACTGAAAACACAGCATGCACTCCCACCAAACAAAGCACCATCCTTCCAGTAGCAAAAAGAAAAAGAGAACAGAGGGAGAAATAGCAGCTTGTCTCATCCCTTTCTGCCTTCTGAGCCCAAGCTGCCAACACCCTCCTTGTCCTCTCCGTGCCCCTGCCAGCTCCTCCTGGCTCATTGCGGCCAACTGAGCCTACCCTCTGCTTGGATATCACTCAAGAAGAAAGCTCTGGATATTTTTGTTCTTGTGAGTATTTAAAAAATCTCAACGCAGGCTGCACTTGTCAAAAGTCTGCCTGGACCAGGCTCTGAGGATCGGTAACAAGGATATATCCAGGAAAAATACATATTCATACAAGGTAATTCAGCTAAAACTATCACATAAGTGCTCCTACTTAGATAAGTATTTCATACAAAGCTGATAGCTATATGACTGGTTTGGTTGTTTACAAGTAGCTGATATTTTACCTCTCCTGCTTTTTTTAGCATATGGGAAGGTCTGTTTCTACTAGGCATATCATTAATATGTCAAATTTCAAGGCAAATTATTAAAACCAAAAAGTGTTACATCAGCTGAGGAAACATATGAAGTACAAATTTCATTACTGTAATGACAATTACATTTTTAATTTGTTGTGTTTAATGAGTGTGTATCTTTGCTCCCAATTTCTAGTAGAAAAATGTGATAAAATGCTTGGTTGGGGTGAAACAAAAGCGAGAAACACAGTTATGGAAAGTGTGTTTTATTAGGCAGAAATGCTATTCTTATAACTGTTGTTTCAGAAATAAGTTAATAACCCGTTTGTTTCTTTTACACAAATAATTGTAACTTAAGAGTGCCACACAACTTTACAGCACAAGGAACGTCAAGGAAAAAATGTGCATCTGCGTATCAGCTCAGTATCAGCCTAGCTGTTGAATAGCCTGAGAGATTCTCTGTGTGTCAACTGTGTTCTTCCTAAACCATGTGGATCCCTTTCCTCTGTCACGGTCATCTTGCCATAACATTCAGGGTGGTGCTGCTATAACCTTAAGGAGAGCCTCCTGGCCACATTTAGGCAGCTGCTGTAAGCTTTGAAGTCCTATTAACTCACCTCTCACACAGCAAAGAAAACTGGCACCCTATTAGTCTGTGAGGCTTGGGGGTTATATTTCTTCTTTGCCTCATCCTTGTACTCTCCACCACTACCGTACTGCTACCTCTCATACCTTCTTCTCTTCCCTCCCCCCCTCTTTTTCCTTTTTTTAAAGAAACTTTAATTTTCTTTCCAGATGGTAAATTTTTACATCAGTTTAATAGTCTCTTGAAGGTATACTGGAGTATTGCTCAACTCACTTCTAAATTAAAGTACTTATTAAAAAACTTTGAAGCACTTTAACAATTTTAAATCACTCTGCACACAGCAATTTAAAATTATTGGAGCAGTTTTATAAGCACTTGAATTTGGAGGTGATCAGAGACCTGAAAATGTGCAATATAGAGTAATTTAAAATTATTAGAGTGCTTCTCATTTTTTATAAACTCTTCAGTTTGGAAGTGATCGGCTTCTGACTTGTGAGCTTGCACATTGTAATGTGAGTGCTCCTCATTCTTCGAGAGATACAGCCTGTTAAATCAGAAACCTATCTTTACTTTTTAACTTAAAAATGTTTTTCACTCCAAATCACTCTTAAGTGACACAACAACAATTTACCCTTTTGAAGAAGGTTATTTGAAGCTTTCCCAGGAAAAAAACAAACCAAAAATTCCACATAAAAAATACTTAAAGAGGTTATATAAAAGTATTTCTATAAACCTGTATTATGAATCTTTAACAATGTTCAAAATCAGCCTTCCCCATGTACACATATATTATTCTACACACCTTAATTTCATGAATAAGAATTTGTAAGATCAAGCATCATATACAAAACTAAGTGAGAATCATATAGGAATAATGTTGCACAGTGTAATCCCACCAGAGATTTTTACAACTTCTAGTCTTTCAGTCAAAAAAAGTAGTTTTGTACTTGTTTAGGATAGCATTTCACAGTCTCCCCTATCAATAAGAGAAGCATCCTGTCTGGAGAACAATGTCAAAACAAAAGGCCCACAAGAATTCAGACTAGACATAAGGGAGGATCACTCTGTAGGTATTGTTGCATACGTATAGCATAAATATAGAAAACATACTTTATACAAAAAAGTCCTTTCAGGTATTTTGGGGGAGGCAGTTCATTTTGGTTTTTTACCAATGGAAAACTTCAAACAATAAGAACCACAGAGAAAACAACAGAAAACCTGAGCTTGTTAACACAACTGGAAACAAATAAAAGTTAACATTATTCGTGAAAGAGCTGAATTGCTGTTAGTTCAAAGTGCTGCAAACCATAGGCTGCACCTATCAGAAGAAAGCAAATAAGGGCACATTGAAGCAAATAATGCCAAGTGGCTTTCCATAAAATAAAACATGTCTAAGAGTACAGCGAAAGGGCAACAGTAGCAAGACTACAGTGCTCTCTGGCAGATGAAAGCATTAGACTTTTAAGTCAGATACAAGAGTGCACATATTTGTGTATTTGTATCAAAACTGTAAGAATGAAATGCTGGGTTGCTTGCTCCTATGAATAACAAGATTTCAGGCAGGCAGATGGGATTAAATATTAATCCCAAATTAGCATCATGATTAATTATCATATATCAGCAATAAATGCTGCATCTATGGCAATCCTTAGTGATTCAATATTTATAGAATTTGAAGCCATTATTTAACATGCAACGTTTGAATATCAGGGCTGCAAAACATGAAAATCATGTGAAATCTTTTAAAGAATCTCTTTTAGCTGTTAAATAATGAGAAAGCACAATGGGATAAGCTAATCGGTCAGGCAAGTTGCGTTTCTGAGAGAAGGGTTTTCAGCTTAGATGGGTGAATTTAACACAACTGTCCTGTGGAGCCCATAGTCGTTTTGATTTCATATGCTAAAGAATTACACAAGTTAATGCACTATATTGCGCTAAAGCTCTGTATGAAAATTGTTTCCATTTATCAGTTTAAAATTCCAGTCTTGTCCACGATCATTGAAACAGCAGCTTTTCTTCTATACAGGGTCAAGTGTCTTAATATTACTCATCTCTTAAAAATAGCAAGCCACTTTTCAACTTCCTTTCATCTACAGTTCAAGTCTGGACTAAATGTCCCCTTTCTTCTGTTGTTCCCACAGATGCAACTTCAAAGAGCATTTCAGAAAAGCTTTGGCAGGATTTGTATTTTTCTAAACATATTTTTGGGACCTCCCTTTTAACTTTTCTGCACATCTCTGACAGCAATACATATCAGAGCTCTTCACCAAAAGATGTTAGAAACTTCTTTAGAGGATTCATGCTGTTTGTTAATTCAGTAGGTATATCACTGAGCAGTTCTCTCAGTCACCACATTAGCAGCCATCAGCTGTTACAAGCATAAAACGTCACTTGCCTGTCCTCTGCAATACATACGAGCCCATGACCCAACACCACATTGTAGCTCCTGGAGTCATCTGTGGAAAATTTACTTCTTTGCTTTCAGAAGATGAGTCCCAATTACAGTAGTTTGCTTATCTGTTCTGTTTTGTTCCCTTATCCCTCATTTTAACCCCTTTCTCAGCAAATCAGAGATGCACTCCTTTACCCTGTGATGTTTCTACGTAATTCCATCTAATTATGCTTTCAGTGCATACACATGCACATATTCCATTTGGAGAGCAGCATGCCAAGCAGTAAACTAGATATAATCTAGCTCTGCTCTTCAAGCTAAAATTAAATGGATTATTTTACTCTCATTGAGTTTACATTTTATCAGTTCATGTTCTGCTGTTCAACTTGGCACTATGGCTATTTTAGTTTCTTTAACGCATTTTATTGACTGCAGTCCACTAAAAATTCTCCCTCTCATCAGAAAACACAGCCAAAAGATCCCTTGTGGTTACACACAGTGTTGTCAGAGGCTTTTCTCAGCTATTTCACTTTACAAGATCACTTGCCCCTAGTAATACATATATAATTCACGTATGAACTGGAATAGTTCCCCGAAAGCCATTTATCCCCAGAGGAAACTGCTCTTTAATTGTTTGTTATGCCCTCTCAGCAGGGAGGCTGACTTACACCATACATGTGCATCATTTTATTTAAATGACATCCTACCTTGCTACGAAAGCTGCCAGAGCTATTTGATCTTCTTCCACTAAGGCTGCCAACTACAGAAAGTCCCCCGAGAACAAAGCAGCAGATGAAAAAGAAGTGCTGCTGCTTCAGGCAAGCCCTTTTAGCCAGAGCTGTACCAGCAGCAACGTGCAGCAGGAAAAAATACATGCTTCAAAGGTAATTACAGTAGGCTGCATCTACTATCTTTAGTTAAGGTACACATTTTAGGATCAATTTCCTTCCCTTGGCAAGGGGAACTGCAAACAGCACCAGCCTAAACCACTGAGCATTAACCGCAATCCAGAAAAAGCAGCCTTTCTCCCACCCTCTGCCATCCTCTCTCCAAGGATCACACCTTGCAATAAATGTCGCAAAGCTGATGTTCTGTGGCAGCGCTCTCCCAGCCGCTCCGCTGGCCACTCAGCCCTTCCTGGCCTCACTCTCTCTCCTCGGTCCCCTCACCAGGTCACTTGCAAGATGCCCCGAGTTGCATTGGGACTCCTTTCCAGCAGGACTTGGGGTTGGCAGCACCGATGTTCTGCTTTAATGGGCACCAGCAAGACAGGGGATGGAGCTCAGCACCGTGTGCAAGAATAGCACCTCACACAGCAACGTGAAAGCACAGGCTGAACAAAATTAGCCCTTTTGCTTGACTGATGTTTACACAAACCCTCTCTTCACTTTTAATATTTGGGAAATTCTTGCCTGAGGTTTGCTTTGATTCTCAAGGTCAAATGAAATGTTAAAAAATATCCCTACAAAGGAAAGCAGAATTGCTGAGTTTCACTGGGTTTTGAAATCTAAGCCTCAAAATCACCCCCAGGTTTCTCAAAAAGCTTTATGAAAAAAAAGGGGTGGGAAAAAAAGACCACAACACACCACCTTTCTCTGGACCTGGGCTGAGTTTCAAATCTATGATGAAACACAAAACTAGATTTCAAATAAATTGTAGTCAGAGGGTTAGGTTCAACCCTAAGATAAAGAGTAAGCACGCTGGTTTACATTATGCTTCTGTATTGCTTCTGATGATAAAACTCATCATTATCAGAAGGATTATGGAATTTTTGTTTCAGGATTTTTCCCAACCCAAAAAATATTGCCTACATTATGGAGTCTGAAAACAAAAATACATGCCTTTGGCATAAGGTTTAAAGGACATGCCCTGCAGATTCTTGAGCAGGATTACTGAGCAAGCAAAGTGCTCATCTTCAGGGTCCAAATCAGGTTTTAATGGCTGGAGGAAACACTGCAACAGAAATTTGGGAGTGTAGTTTTATGCTTCTTCATGCAGCGCAGACACAATCAGTAAAGGTCGGAGCTATTTATCTCCGTCTCTTGTTTCAGTGTTGATTGGAAGAACTCCCTGCAGCCAGCAGCACAGCATAGTACAATGCTGCTCGGGAGAAAGCTGGCAAGGGCATTGGGTTTTTAAGTGGCTGTTACCAATCCACACTGTTAGCACCTGCTGCCACTGCAGCTTATCCAAGAGCAGCAGTGGCTCATTGGCTTTCCACCGCTCCGACTGGAAGTGCCAACAAACGTGGCATGGATGACATGCTTCGGCAGCAGCCGGAGAGGACCTCAGAGGCAGATCTGGACAAACCTGACTCACATCAGGGTAACCAGTTCAGAAAGCCAGAAAACCATCCAGAGAGGCGAAGGAAAGCACACATGAGTCAGGTAACTCATTCTTGCATCCCCTCCAGTGTTATAAAAGGATTGGATACATTTTGTATATTTACACATCCATTTCTTTCTTTGCCGGCCAGTGACAGCCCCCAGAGCTCTGCACAGATTTGCCAAAAATAATTACTCTGGTCACTTAGCAAAACAGAGGATCTGTCATCCAGAAATCTATTGCCTAGCAACAGTTCGCTTAGCCTTCCTTCCTCGCGATGTGCAAATGTTGCCTGCCTTCCCTGCTCCCCTCTTGTTTTTACTGGCTGTCTGACTGCTGGCAGAAACAACCGCTCACTTGAGCAGGGGTCAACTTTACATCCAGCCCCATGAGGTGTAAAAACCTTCCTGACAGGAGGACGGTCTACGCTGTTTAGGTCCAAGCACATGTGAGAAGACGCGTAGTGTAGTTCAAGAAAATATTTGCTGCCAAGAAAAGGTGCGATTTCTGCCTTTGATAAAACAGTCTTACACTACAACTAGATCAAACCCACTTCAAATAAGATCATCAATGTGGCAGCTCTGGCAAAACCGTAATCTGGCATGGTGGGGGGTGGAGAGAAGAGGAGGAAACAAGACCAGTCATATCAGACAAGAAATGGTAGCAGCACTACCCACAGCCATAGGATACCTAATTTTCCTCAAAGGTTTTTCATTAGCATATATTTTATTATTACTGCAATGTCATAGAGTTGTAAACTACTTTCTAATTTTGTTTCATATGAAATTATTTAGGCAGTGATTTATGGAAAAGAACTGTACCATTCCTTCTTCACCCGTGGAGCCTTCCTGCTCCTTCTCCCTGCACAGGCAGCACCATTTGGTTTTTAGCTGATGGCTGTCAGCAGTACAGCACTTTTTTCTTATTTTTCTCAAAGTAGTATTTTGGACAATTGCACAATTTATTTTGCTAACAACTTTGTGTAACATTCTGGGAACATTTTGGACATCTTAAAGCTACACCCAGAGATTAAATTAACATGACACAATTTTTGCCCTCTGCTATACTACCCACCTCTCCACACTGTGTTACACTACGGGAGCCTCAGACCTGACAGGTGTCCTTACTCTCAGTAGTGTCACAGCTGCTAAGTACCAGCTCTTCCAGAGCTGTATGCACATAAGTGACAATTATCTAAGATGATATAAATACTCTGTATTCTCCCTGTGTCACATCTGTGCTGTTTCACAGTGTAAAACTTACATATAGGTTGTAGCTATATTCGTCATTGCTTGGCATGTGTATAATAATAGTCACATTTTAAAAGTTATTTCAGGTTTAAAAATGCCAAAAGGTCCTCATTCTAAACATTTTTCTCAGCTAGTCAGAAATAACTTTTTTTAAAAACACCATAAATACATAGAACCATACCTTTTGAACTGTGCTAGTACTCAATACCTGATGTCCATCCCCCAAAACAGGAGATAACAGAAATCTTTGTTTAAAGAACTGTCAGATGCCAATCTTGAAATATATAACTTTGAGATGAAATTCATTTTGAGATGAAATTTTAACTTGGGTTGCCTTTGAATAACTTAATACCTAGCACCCAGATCATCCAGTAAACAAAAAACATAAAGGGTAAAATTATTAATATTCTATATATTAACATTTCACTACTCTGATTAATGGAGTGTTTGGATAACAGCACAGTGCCCTTATAACCATTTGATATTACATTTTATTCTATGTTCACATTTTTTGGAAATTGTTTCAAATTTTCAGGGAGGTTGCCTACCCATTTCAGCATAGTTGTAACTTTATTGCTTGTCATAAAATGTTTCAGTCTGAAATAAAATATCTCTCCCCAACACTCTTGTCCCTGCCTATTTGGCAATGATTTTATCTTTTGTTTTAAATGCTCCAAAAACTAGCACTGTGTGATGGATGCACTCGACCCCTTAACCAAACTAGCGGTAGTTTGGTGCAAGCTCAGAAGGAGGTAAAGGCCTGAGCCATAGCCGGGCCAAGAACTCCTCCAATTCCAATCTGTTCTCTGAAAATCCACCAAGGAGCAGAGTGACACAGTGAGCATCAATGCATATGAGCTTGGAACACCAATCATGCAATTAACACATGAATAGCCGGTGGCTTTTCCAAGACTCATTTATCAAGGAACAAAGAAAGTTGTGGGTACAAGGAGTCTCATGCGTACCTTTCCCACCGCATGTAATTTGACTACGAGCCAACCGCTTTATTCCATAAATATGACAGCCTAAGTAAGCCTTCTCTGCGCTCTCCTTGTTAGGCAGCGTAGCTGCATGGCTGTGATCTCCCCTTGAGCTGGGAGACCTCTCAAGGTTGCTCCTCAAGACAGAGAGACCTTTTACCAACGGCAGTTCTTCGGTAAACCACCGATATCGTGCATAACTTTGTAGTATGGTAACTTTGATTTTGACTTGGTAATTCTGATTTTGTCTTGGTAACTTTGATTTGTGTCTTGGTAACTTTGAATCTGTAACTGTCTTGGTGTTTTTGAATCATTGTTCAAATGATTGTGCCATACAGTAATAGAGTGAACCTTGCCATCGAATTTTGTTAAGTCTCACTTTTACAACATCATATCAAAACTTTTGCTAATACCTTTGACAGTGATTCTTTAAGTGATCTAAATCATCCATTCATGACACACTGTGTCCTTGTTCATGTGCCAGCATTCTTGACTATTTCAGCTGCAGTATGAACAGCTTGGGCAATAGTGTTTGA
>NW_009223721.1:18222-22059 GCF_000690835.1 Fulmarus glacialis | reverse complement strand
ATAAAGAATAATACTTGCTCTTGAATATGTCTTGTCATTATGGGGAGCCTGGGTTGTTTTTTTTTTTTCACCCTCAACAGGAAAATGGCAGTTCATTAACAAAAGAGATACAGAAAATGCCTAGAATAGTCTCTGACAAGTTGTAACCAATTTAATGGATGTTAATTTCAGGTCCTAAATTTTGACTTTTTCTACTTCTAAACTATTTGGCACACGCATTGAAGACATGAGCTTAAAAAAAAAAAAGAGAGACATATAAAACATGAAAGCAAATGTTTCTAAGATTCTTTATAGCTTTTCAGGTGAATTAATTAGTTATAAAATAATAGTTTTGATAACAGGCATCTAGCCACAGATTTAAAGATGCCCTCTTAAATGTAATTCATTGCTACAGAAATGTCTATAGTGTATGTATAGAGTTACGCTTTTACAAATACAAATGCATGTTATAATGCATTCATTATCTTAGATGATAGTAACATCAGGCTTGATCCAGCACCACTGAAATGTATGGGAATTTTAATATTGATCCCTACAGAAGCAGAAACACACTAATACTACTGAGCCTATGTCCAGATAGAAAGTCTGAAACACATTTTGAACATAATGCCACACAGAAAAAAATTAAAGTGGAAGAAGTGAGGTTTAGAATGTTCAGAATGAAAAATAACAGAAGAACAGAGGAGATAGATGCAAAAAGCAGGGTAAAGATGCGTCAAACTGAGTATGACTATTGGCAGGAACAAATCGTGTTTCCCGAAGTTCTACATTACAAGGCACTCTGATGTACAGAATGTGTAGTAATAAAAGCAAGCAAAACACAGATTATGCAATACTTCAAAAACAAATACTCTTTTGATGGCACAAGAAAGATGCACAAAACAAAATACAGAGGTTTTCTGTTTTTCTGCTTCATTTTCCTCTTTAATCTCATGTACCCTCTAGATTTAGGGCAAAGATCATTAAGGGATTCAGGATACTTTCTCTTCCACTAGCATAGCTTTCCCTGTAAAACAGGCAGTCTCTTCTTACTTTTGCTGCTGGTTGTTTGCTGCCATGTATTTCTTTTTTTCTGTTTTTCAGGCTGAGAGAGTCTCTTTCACTGATAAAATTCAAATTGACCTGAATCCACAGTCAGGTTCATCAAGTAATGAGTCTCCATTTGACTAATTTCTTATTGAGTTACTACCCAGAGAGTTCAAACCTGGAGAAAAAATATGGTGTGCCTTAAGTAGCAGAAGTTTTTTCATTCAATGCTGCCCATATGCAAATATTTTCTTTATTAACCTGCATTGCCTTTACCTTTGACTCAAAGACTTCAACTTCAGAACCCAGGCTTTGCTGGGCTTAAAAGCAGTGCCAGAAGTGCAGGAGTTCCCCAGACTGTTACACAGTAACACCTACAACAAGCACTGGCAGAATCTGACCTATTCATACCACTGGGAAGAATTAATTTGCACCTAAGCTGATGGAGTGAAAGAGGACTTGTTTGGTCTCTGTAAGGGTTACCAGCGTCACTGGTCCTGGTATTACACAATGATGGAAACATTTGAAAATTTTCGGCTTAAGCAAGGCCTATTTGAGCTGAGCATATCCATACCCAACCTCAGTGAATTGTTTAACTGCTTGCTCTTGCTCTTTTTTCCAGCCACAGACTGTACGTGAATAGCTGCTGATTTTGTTCATTTTCAAAAATTTTTATAACACAAAAAACCTTTGGTTTATTGTATTAAGTAAGCTTTTGTTTTGAGCTTCATACTTGCTTGTAATAGTAATGAATCCACACAGTGAATGAGAAGCAGCAGCGAAGAGAGAAAAGAGCCTGCCAAAAACAAGAGGCTTAGGCCATATGGAGACATCGAGGGATATCTCTGATGTGGATGCTGCCAGCATTGCTTCTTCCTCACTGCTTGGCATTTCTACAAGCCACCTTACACTTCTGAAATTCTCCCAGGCTTTGCTGCGTAGCACAGGGGACTATTCTCCAGTAAATGAGACATCACTGAGCTCCATCTTTTCCAAAATGCCTGGAGAGCTCAGTGAAAAATAAAAAGCAGACTAGGGTACTCCCACAACTGCCAAACAGCCAATTCTAATGGCAGACCCAGATGCCTGCAGAGCTTCCCTGAAATTAATGGGACAGGAGGGAAGGGGAACACATGAGATAGGAGTAAGTGGATACAACAGGGATGAGAAATCAGGGCAGAATTGTGGTAGTAACAAGGTCTTCCTGCAAGAAAGTCAGTGCTTTTGTCATGCCTGAGGCTGGGCATTTAAATCCTTGCTTATTTGGCATCCATGCCCTAATTAAAAGTTATGACCGACTTGTGAAGAGCCATAATGCTATACCAACAAATGGATATGGCTAAGCAACTGAAAAATGGTGTATGGAAGAGAACTTGGTAGAGGAGTTCCAAATAGAAATGTTCAGACAATTATCCATTCCATCTGACTTCCTGTGGGTAAAGAAACCTGCCACTGTTAATCCAGGTCTTGGAAACATTAGCTTAGAAACATAAAATAGTTCATCCACAGCTGCAAGGCTCTTTTCATCCTTGGTGAGCTGAGCAAGACGGGTTTGGGAAACACCTCCCACACTAATTTTACATCTGAGTGCTAGTCTCCCACAGAACTGAACAATACCAAGTTATGTACCCCAGACGGCTTTGGGTTTAAACAGTTGGCAAAGAACAGTACAAATTCTGTGGGATTATGTGTTCATGGTGGACACAACATTTTGCTTGAATTGATTTTTTGACAACTGATTAAATGCCAAAAGATCAAAAGTTCATTTTGCAAAGTATTACATTTACTTCAAAAAAAAAATCTTAGCCAGGTGCTTGCTATGTAGTCCTGACTCTTACAGAGCCTGTAAATGTTCACTGATTACATATCTGCTACTGTATGCACTATTGCTTACAGTAACGCTACTGACATCATTATTTAATATTCACATTAAAGAACTACTGCTAGGATTCGATTCCTATTGCTAGCTGCTGTACAAATGTATTGGAATGACCTGTCTTCCTTTTGCGAATAGAGCATAGAAATGGGGGAGTTAGGAGATGGGTCTCTTGAATTAACCACACAACATTTAGCAGCTCACCACCTTTCTATAGCTAGATACACCATGGCTGATAACTTTTCAAGGAGTAACTCACAAACATCTTGGATTAAAGTGAAAAAAGAGCATCTCAGGGCTTTTTGATCACTGTTTATTTCAGCAGAAATGTGTATTTGCAGCCCAGCAGTTGAAAATAATTCCAGCACGTGGATTCAGCATTGTTGGTGTACAACTAGTTACAGCAGCATCTCAAGAAATATCTCTGATATAAATGCTCCCCACAGTACAGAGGAAATGAAATCAAGACATTAGGAATAGCCTTTCACATTTTTGCAAAGTAAAACTTTGCTTTTGTATTTGAATAAGGAAATTAAAGTTGTGATAAAAATTACATACACCTCATTCTCCAAACAGAGAAATATAAGAATCTACCTGAAAGTCATCTGACTACCGTAAAAACTAACCTGAAACGCTCCTTTTCTTTAGCTTCTCAAAAGCACTTGGCTTTTACTGTAATATTTTTTACTCAAGCATGGTCAAAGAATGCCAAGCATGGTTTAGTATTTCTTTGTCAAGTTGTGATAAAAATTACATACACCTCATTCTCCAAACAGAGAAATATAAGAATCTACCTGAAAGTCATCTGACTACCGTAAAAACTAACCTGAAACGCTCCTTTTCTTTAGCTTCTCAAAAGCACTTGGCTTTTACTGTAATATTTTTTACTCAAGCATGGTCAAAGAATGCCAAGCATGGTTTAGTATTTCTTTGTC
>NW_009223721.1:11194-18198 GCF_000690835.1 Fulmarus glacialis | reverse complement strand
AGGAACACCATAGAAAGTCTTTCTGTCTCCACTAGCCACAGAGCATCAACTCTAAACACTTGCAGTGGCAAACAAAAGTCTAAATCCTGACTGTGAGCAAGTGATTTAATACTTCTTCCACTTCATTCTTTCAAATTCCGCAGTTTCAGCTCTTTTAAGGATTATTTTTTTCCTCAGGTGATCAGCAAGTTTTCATTTTTGGCCAAATGACTGTAGAAGAGGAGGGTTACCATAAATTAAAACAGCTTTTTGGTGAACTTCTGCACAACTGCATGAAGATAATTAGATGAATTTTCCTCAGCTCTAGTCTAGACGACACATACTGCAACAAGGGCGTCTGTATGCAATAAGGTCTTCTTCCCCATGGAGGAAGAGTTTCTCTGCAAATCTGCTTTCCATCCAGAATGTAGAAAAGCAGGCAAGCCCATGCACGTGCGTATTGGGGTTGTCACTGCAGTCAGAGGCAGAGACAGCCACTCACCTCTCCGAGGTGCATAAGACATAATTCATCAACATTTAAGCACTGTTTTGAGACATGTAAATTGATGCAGAGATGTAAAGCAGTGTATTTTGCTTTACAGTTTTTTGCTTTGCTTTTTGCTTTACATTTTGCTAGGGTGACATTCTTTTCTTGGGAGATTCATTCCTTTGTATTTAACTGCAAGTCCTGAAGAGCAGAAAGGAGAAAAGCCTGTTTCTGTGCAAGCCCTCAATGCAGGACTCCTGACCACCATACATCACTCAGCTCATTGCAGAATTATTGCATGGAATAAACAGCACTGCTTCAAATACCAGATCTGAGGAACTTCCCCTAAAAGACTGTGACACTTTGCAGCAAGATACTAGGTCACCATCAGCTGACCTACAGATGAGCCAGTCAGCAATGCAAGGGCCTGGTGCAAGGACTATGGAGCCCCTGTTGATTTGCTAACTTTTAGACTTCTGTTTCAAAACACAAACTACACATCTGCATTTCCACGTATAACGAGATCTCCCCCATAGGCACAACATGAGGAAATGAAGTATTCTCTCAGCTAAAGAACACAATACACGAGCAAGAGAAGTAGCAAGTTGCAATATATATTTTGATTCAATTCTAAGCATTAATCATTAAAACTCTAATGAGGTGTTAAAGCACTGAAGAGGTGGTCTGTAAGGATGTTCATCAGATCTTCAAAGTATTAAGGGACCCTGGATGTAGGAAAAGAGGGAGGTTGGAGGGTGTTATTGATTTTTACTGCTTCTCTTGTGGGTTGACTAGTTGTTTCTTTCATTACCCCACAAGTTATGGAGATAAAAAATAGTCATCACTTCCTGGACAGAAGTCTGAGGGATCCCAGAAAAGAGTATGCCAAACTGCAACCTAGTCCAAATATTTATATATTCAGGAAACATTAGTCTTCAGATGCACACTACAGGTTCGATACAGATGCTTTCAACAGTGTGTTGCATGCTGTAATTTCTCATTAGCAACAAAGTTCTCAACTACAGTCTATCTCAAGAAAACTGTAAATAAATTTTACATTAGACATTTTGTTCCTCAATTATTTTCACATGTTCCTAATAAAGCTTCGTGCTGTGAGGACTGTTGGACAGGAATATGTCCAAGAAAAGAGAATGTGCTCTTACCTTATTTTCCACACAAAATGGATGACCATATCTAATTGCAGCTATAATGAGCAATGATGGTTTAAAAAGAATATTAGGCCATAATAGTTTGCCATTATGAGTGAGACAGTTAAATATACTCTTTGACGGTTCAATGAGGTTGAAACTTTAGATTTTTAAAGAACAGTTTTACAAATTCTCCATTTTTACTACACTAATACTGACAAATAACATTGGTGACTCTTAGCATCCATTCTGATATTTATTTCATTGCTGGATTTCTACCAGAAGCATTTAGCCACTTGGGGATTATGGGTGGATTGGAGGAATGGAGACAGAGTTTAAATTCCTACCATTTCCCACATTCCTGTCCTAACTCATACTTTTGACTACTTCTAACCTCTACCAGGTTAGTGACTTTTAATTGCTTTGGACTTTTAATTACTTTGGATATTTCAACTTTTCTTAGAAACACATATTTAAGTTAAATAAAATAACTCTGAAGAATTGCTTCAATAGGGTTGACTCTCATTTTTTCTTGATCACAGTATTGTGTTGTATGACATCTTTTCTGCAATAGTTTTCCCGATTTATTGGTTATGCAGAGACAAAAATAGTCATTATTAATATATTAGCACAGCCTTACTACTATGATCTTCACTATGAATATCTATCACTATCAACCCAAGACCTCTGAGACCCATCCATTTGTCAAGTGGTTGCTCCTTACGACCCCCAGGCAGTCAAGCTAGTCTCTGTTGCTTTCCCGTTTCTTTTTCCATGTCTTCTCTCCTAAGCTACCTGGAAAAAAAAAAAAGAAAGAAAACTTTAAACCCACAGTTTACACTCTTAAATGCCTCTATAAAACCTGCTTCTGCCACTGAGATTACCAATCACTCCTGTCTGGCAAAGGAAGACAAGAAAAGATTTGACACTAAGAGTTCTATGCTGACCTCTCCTCAGTGGTCACTTAATTAGATTCTATTCTGTATCAGTTGCCTCTCATATGCTATGCCCCTCACTATAAACTTTGGGTAAAGAACACCTATGATAAACCTCAAGATTTGTTGGTACTGCTGTAATTAAAACTAACAATGATGCTTTAGATAAATATATACAGCTGGAATTTCTTCTCTCAGCATATGTTACCAGCAGATCTGAAATTCTTACCTATCATAATTCCTGCCAAATAACACCAATCTCAAGTATTTCAGCATTCAAAGCAATAGCCCTATTTTCTCTAGTTGAGAAGGCAGACTTTATGGGCAATGTCATTTTATCAAGTTTGTTGTTAAATATTAATGTGGAAATTAAGGAAGGTTTAAGCACTGGCTTTTAAGATTTATTTTTCATTATGTCTGTTATAACAAACCTTTATTAATATGCTGTGAAATGAGAAATCTACAGCATCACTAATAAAACCTTTTAAGTGGTAATCCTTCAGAATCCTTCCTTGTAATAGTTGAGCATTTGCAGTACTAAACCAATGAAATTCACACACACTGCAATGGAGTAGTGGAGCGATTATTACAACAGTTTTTCCAAAGTACCTTAGGTTTTAGATGATTAGAGAGTAGTCTTATGTTTTAAACTTTCTGCCAACAGTGAGGCTTTAAGTTGAGCTGGATTGTGGATAAATTGTAGTATAATGTATGTTGACAGTTTAATAACATGGGTTACTATCCTTAGTTTGCTTTATGATGTAATACATCTTTATAGGAGTCCCTGGAGATTTCTACTATGATTTTCAAGGCAGAGAGAACTCAATAAACTAAAATACTCTGAGCAAGGTTTCCATTTCCTGTATACTTTGGAAATTTTCCTGAAAAATAAATAGGTGCTACAACTTTTAAAAGTTTTTCTGACATGACTTTTTGTTTTTCTTGTCATGTAATAGATTTTAAAGGTACATTTCATATAAGGTTATACATTTTTTTAAAGCTCCTTTCTATAATAAATGATCTTCTTTTTCAGATCTCTAGGGGAATTTTCTTTTCTATAAAACACAGTAATTGGTTTTCTTTTCCCCTCTTTCAATTCTCATTATACATGCATTTAGATCATGCAGTTTGCAAATGTTTGCTGGTAAAGGTCATCACATACTTTTGGACTAATTATTCCTCATGTTTTGACAAGTATATGCATAGTAGTGGTCAAGTATCAAGCAGCGTAAGTCCAAATAACAAAATCAAATATAAGAATTATTTAATTCTTCAACTGCTTTCATTTCTTTTTTACAGTTAACCAGGAAAAGAAACTAATTAGAATGGAAGGAAACTATTGTTTTTGATTAAATATCAGTCTAAGTGAAAATAGCTTAAAAGGATCTCCAATCTGCTTTAATATTAAATAAATTCAGTTGCCAGTTTTGACAATACTCTTGCAACACTAGCATTCAGAAAACACTGAAAGCAAATTCTTTATTTAATATATTTCTGTTCAGGTTGTATTCAAAGAGATGTTAATTTTTGAAGTGTAATAGCTTTTCAGAATGATGCCTATAGACGATGTTGTGCAAATGCTTTCAAGCCTACTGCTAACATACTATTTGCTGTGATCATGTGTCCTCAAACATTTGTCTAAAGGGATGATTACTCAAACAATATGATATTCTTCCTTATTGCAAGCTGGCTGACCACACAGCAAGTTTTTCAGGACACTTTTACAAAGCACTTTCAGTATGAATGATTCATATGAGCTAGGCTGCTATATCAACACCAGTATTTGGAACACATTCTTTCCACTCATGTTATGTAAACAAAAATTTGCTCATCTGAATGTTTGCAGGAAGCACGTAAATGTAGGCTGAAACAAATCTGTACAGTTTGTCAAATAAACTTTAGCAAATACTTTCTTAAAGTGTGCACAAGCTCTACTTTCCTGTTAAAATAAACCTATTGTAAAATAAGCCTCATTAGGAAATTCTTGAAGGACATATTGTAAGACCACTAGTACAGAGAAGGTCAAATGGTTTGATTACAGACACTCCATAAAGACAAAAAGCAGAAGCTGGAGCTTGTGACCTAAAAGGTCTTTTCACTATCATTTAATCCCTTCTCTTTTCATCATCCCTTTGCTGAGCCTGGGTAAGTGCTGCAACCAGTGAGCTGACGCAAGCCTCTCAAGCCAAAATCATTTTCATAGCCCCCACAGGAGGAATGCTCAGATTTTTCACCATCGGTGGTCACACTGGCCTCTTGCCAAGAGCCTCAGGGCCATGCCTAATTGACATTCGTATCTACATACATTTTCATCCCCGGAAAATGTAAGCACACACACAACCGTGACATTTGCTTAGGCTAGTACCACTGACGAGATAATCCTGACCGTTTGAATTCATTAAAAACCAGTTGTTTAGGTTAGTTGCAAGGTTCGCCCCCACCCTGCTGCCACAGCGCACACCCACAGGAAGTATTTGACCATCCTGTGGGCCGTGTACTGAGCAACAAACCTCCTTCGTGCCAGAAACACCCGGGGCCAGTCATCTAAAGGTGCTGAGCAAACCACGCCTACAGATGGGAACCAAATGGGGTTGGAAAACCAGATCATTCAACACCACCAACTGCTGTTGGAACACAGTATTGTTAAAAATTTGGTCCTGTAACAGTAATCTTGGAAGCCTACTGCAGCTTCCTGGTTTTACTCCCTTTTCTAACTTGCTATGAAAATGCAAATCCTATCTAGCTCCATGCTAGTCATAAATGAGATGGCTTCTCATTGTGTCAATGGGCTTGCTGAATGACTAGCAGACTTCATTATTATTTCTGTGACTGATCATATCTCTTATTCTGCCTGTGAATCCCAAGGGGAATGCCAAAAGAGTGTACAATGTTGAAGCCAAATTTAGCTGGGTCAGAAGGATGACTTTAGCAGAGAAAATTATTATTATTATAAATTTCACTTTTCCTGAAAATTATCTTGTGCATAGGTATATGTGTACACACACACATACCCCTTTTATTACTGTGTTAGACATGTGCTTTTTATGTGTATCACATATGTGATCAGCTCCCTCTTGACCAACACACAGGTGACTCCACCGGGACTCTCCGGGGCTAAGACCACAACTTACTACAGCTTCACCTACACTGCAAGGCTATCTGAGAAGAGGCAGTAACACCTTGCACCTTCTGCAAATCATTACAGTAGAGAAACTGCAGTACTCACCTGATCAGTCATCACTGGGCTGTAGACTGCAAATCTCATTTGCCCTCTACATTATCGTGAATATATACTCCAGGATCAGCTCTCAGTTTCCGGATCAGTAAAAGAAAAAAGCCTTATATTCAATATAGGTAGAATTAAAAAAAAAGTAAGACAGTCAATTAAAAATTAATCTTGGAAACAAGATAGAGCTGTTGCAACTGCTTATTCTATTTCATAATATTTATGGAGATGTTAGAGAAAAATAAGTGTGCATTATTAACCTGTGGGTTACCCTAAGCTTCTATAGAGATTTTTTTTTAGATGATATCAAAGTACTGTATGAACTCAAATCTTACAATAGCTCTGGTGCATAGACATGTTAAATGTTCAGAACCACAGATCAACCCAGTTCAAAACTAAAGCTAAATCTTGCCTCCCTGGCTTCTTCCTACTCCTTGCCACAAGCACCACATTTGCAGCTGAACCTGCTACCAATTACAGCTACCAATATCAGTATTTGCTGAACCTACATCTGACAGAGTTTCTTCTGATATACTTGAGCCTAAGTAATAGAAGCATCAAACCCTTCAATGTGCAATTTCTTTTGGTAAATATGCTCAACCTCGTCCCTGGAGCTAAGACAGTGGGGTTCTTGAAGATGCGGTGAATCAATGCCAGACACCTGACCCACTGATCTTCACTCTCCGTCTTCCACCACTAAAAGATGATAAATCTGCTTTGTTGAGAGGAAATAAAAAGCAATCAGCGTGGGACTCCTTCATTTGAAATATTTATTTGGGCAGCTGAAGCTATCAGTGTCACTGAAACTGAGTGACGGCAAACCAGGGCCCTATTTTGGCCAGTATATGGGACAAGTACAGCAACTAAGCTTTATTTTCACAAGATTGAAACATTCAATCAATTTCACCGTAAACTGAATCCCCCAAACAGATTTAAATGGGATCCTAGGTGAGAGTTGTTTCAGCCTCCAAATATTGCTATAGTTGATCTAATAAAATACCCGAAGCAAATACGTTGATACCAAAGAACTGAGTAGCATGGTGTTGTGGTTTAACCCCAGCCGGCAACCAAGCCCCACACAGCCGCTCACTCACTCCTCCCTGGTGGGGTGCAGGAGAGAATTAGTAGAGTAAAAGTGAGAAAACTCGTGGGTTTGATAAGTAAAGAAAAAGCTGCACACGCAAGCGAAGCAAAACAAGGAATTCATTCACTGCTTCCCATCGGCAGGG
>NW_009223721.1:0-11151 GCF_000690835.1 Fulmarus glacialis | reverse complement strand
CAGGTGTTCAGCCATCTCCAGGAAAGCAGGGCTCCATCACATGTAACGGTCACTCGGGAAGACAAATGCCATCGCTCCGAATGTTCCTTCTTCTTTCCCCAGCTTTATATGCTGAGCATGACGTCATATGGTATGGAATATCCCTTTGGTCTGTTGGGGTCAGCTGTCCCAGCTGTGTCCCTTCCCAACTTCTTGTGCACCCCCAGCCTGCTCGCTGGTGGGGTGGTGTGAGAAGCAGAAAAGGTCAGCAATAACGAAAACAGCCCTATATTATCAACACTGTTTTCAGCTCAAATCTAAAACATAGCCTCATACTAGCTACTATGAAGAAAATTAACTCTATCCCAGCCAAAACCAGCACACATGGCTACAGAGAAAAGGTTGTCTGTAAATACTAGGGTCACACAAAACAGTACTGTTTAGAACAAAATGTTGACGCATCAAATATGTAAATGATTAGATTACAATTATAAAAGTCACTGCAAAGCATTAAAGACACAATTGGCAGAGTTCCTACCAGTTAAATCTAATCTCCAATACACATCAGCTGTAGCTTGGCTTGTCTTGTTAGGTAAACAAAATGTGTCTTGACTGTCATTGCCATAAAATATTAATGCACTGGAAGTCTCTAAACCTTGCTAAGCATAAGGCCTATTATCACACTTAAGAGCAAAGCAATCTAATAAATCGCTGGCTGTATAAAAACTAAGTCAGCTGGCAGAGACAGTAATCTCCCTAAGGGATAGTAAGAGCCTAATCTTCAACTACAGCAGCTGCAGTTTCAGAGAAATTATGTTCCTACTGCTCAGTAGAAATACATTTGTGCTGAATTCTGTTATTTAAACTCTAATGGAATCATTAGGAGTATCCATACATTATCAACAATACAAAATGAACTAACAAAACCATGTATGACATAGGCTTATTACAGGCATCATTTTTTTTATTATTATGCTTGATCTTTGTTGCTTTTAGTTGGGTCCAAGCAAAAGCTGGATGCTCCTAATATGCATTTTCTAACAACATCAAGCTCATACATAAATAATCTTGTGTGTTTGCTGAGCACTGAGACGTTGTCCTTAATTGAAAACAACTTTCTTGTTTGGCACTGGTATGAGGTCCTTGAGGCTGTATTTAACCATAAACACAATATTGTCGTATACTTTGTAACAGAACAGATAACATCATGATTATGTTATTTTTATGGTGTACTTAGAGAACATACTGTGTGATTCAAGAAAAACAAATCACCAGAGACATACAAGACTGCACGTACAAAAAGCAGTTAACAAACAAAATACCTTAGTTAGGATATTATCAAAATTATTTATTTGTTAGCTCTGGGATTAATAGGAAATTAGTCTGTCCTCAAAATAGACTAGAACAACATCTAAATAGCATGAGTTACATCTTTAGGTGATACTAAAAGATTTCATAGGAAAAATGCATGCTGAAAAAAGAATCTTAGAACATGCTACAAGCAAAAGTAGGTTATTCCTGGAAAAGGTTTTGGTAGTTTATATGACAAGATAAATTACTTTATATTGTGTTTGATTGCATATTTTTCATTAAATTATATTTTAAGTGGATATTAGTAACTTAGTGGGGGAGCAGTTTAGATTTTTTAGTGTAAATCTTACGAAACAAAAATCATTTTTTCTTGAGCACTGCAGTCTACCTATTTGGTCCCACACTAAATCGTGGAATGGTTGAGTACGGAAAGGACGTGGGGAGGTCTGTAGTCCAAGCCCTGCTCAAAGCACTGCCAATTATATCAGGTTGCTCAGGGCTGCATCCAATCAGGATTTTAATATCTCCGAGGACACAAATCCCACAGCCTCACCAGGCAATCTGTTCCAGTATTTAATTGTCCCCATGGTGAATATTTTCCTCCCATGTAATCAGAATTTCCTGTTTGCCAGCTTCAGACTCTTTTCCTACCACTCTGCACCTCCAAAACAAGTCTGACTCCATCTTCCCTATTTCCTTCCATTTGGTAAGTGTAAGCTGCAATAAGATCTCGCTTCAACCTCCTCCCCCTGAGGCTGAACAAACCCAGTTCCCTCAGCCTTTCCATATACACCGTATGCTCCAGCCCCCTGACCTTTCTGGAGAACCTCTGCTAGACTCCTTCCACCTTCCTTGTAGCAAGGAGCCAAAAATGGACACAGCACTCCAGATGTAGCCTCACAAGCTCTGAACCGAGGGGAACAATCATCTCGCTCAACCTACTGGCTGCACTTTTTCTAATACCTCTTCTGCACACCAAAAACTGCAATAGCTTGAAACCATCCAGGACCTATGAGTTCGGATGACCTGCAAGATTATGCCAGCAGGACTCCTACGATAAAGGTGCTTGTCATCTAGTTAAAAATTACCTGTATGATATAGTGGGAAAGGCAGGTGGAAGAATAGAAGCATGTGGACATACAGTGAGAACTCTGGAGATGATGAAAACAGAGCATTTGTGTAGCTAAGTATTTAGTATTTACCAGCACTGTTCTGTTACATTTTTCCATTCTAAACCATGCCTTTTTTCCCTTGTTACAGAAACACAGAAAATTGCCCTGCCTTCTCTTTCAGCTGTCTTTTCCCCTGTCTTAGATATATCATGATTTTTTTTTTTCTGTGACATCCTGGCCAGTTCACCAATTTTCTACCTTGAACTCAATTTTAATTTTCCTGGAAAGACTCACAGACTGTAGAAAAAAGAGCTACTTATCTGCTTAGGGATGTCAGCTCATAAAACCACATGAGAAACAAAGAAAGTTGGAACTGTTTAGATTCAAAATAAGATAGATGCATATAAAAGCGTATTTGGAACAGAAAACATACATCAAGCAGCTCCTGCGTGGCATTCATAAGAACAAAGGGGTATGAAAAGACAGTGAAAGGCAGCAAATTTTAAACTGATAAAAGGAAACACTTCTTTTACAAAACTCCACCTGTAGAAATCATTGGTATCGCTGGGAATGAGGATCTTAGCAGGATGCCAAGATTAGGCACTACAGTAATGTTAGTTATTATTGCCTACCTTTAAAGATCCTTAAGGTTGCAAAACCCACTGCTCTACTCTTAGGAAAAAAACGCGATGCAAAGTTGCTTAAGCAACCTTAATTGGCTCCCCCATGCATATGCATTATGAAACAATCTTCATGATTACCTACCTACATGATTACTTGCTAATGCCTCAAATACTGGTAATTCCTAGCTTTGAAGTACTTGACTTTTCACCCCTAATAACATTTCTAATTTGTTTCCTTTCTTGTAAATTGAAAAATAAATTTTCAATATGGAAACCTATACTGAGCTTCAGGATGCTGGAACCATTAATTCTACCAGACGAGCAGCCGGTACCTGAACTAATGACACAACTGTCTGCAATCGGAGGTTCACTGCTAAATCAACTAGTAGAGGAGGGACAGAAGGGACTGTCACTGAGTTTTGCAATTGTTTCTAACACTAGACTAGGTAAAACCTCTGGTTCTAGAGGCAAGTGCACAACAGCGACCAGCCACTTCTCTCAGCTGCAGCAATAGTTTTCCCTCTCTCGCAGCTCTGTACCAAGCACCAGCCAACCCCCCTCTTCTGTTTCTCTCTTCAGCTCATGCCTTTACTTTTGCCTATCCTGGCTGCTATTAAATTTTGGATTACTTCTTCTTACTTTCTTCTGACACCTTGCCCTTCCACCAACTCTACTGGTCCCCACATGCCAATAAAAATGTTGCTTTCTAGTTAAGAAGAAATTTACAAGAAGGATCCCAACCCAGTTCTCAATCTTTTGGGGTTTGCTTATGCAGTAAACTGGATACAGAACAAAGCATCTCCCTGAGGCTGGTAAAACATGACATCTTTGCTCTCAGGAGAGAGGCAGGGTCGATGTGCCTGCACATGAATGACTGCTGGGATTACCATGCAGATCAGGTGTGCTGCCTAACATCGCTCTCGCTGCAGCTGCAATGGGCATGATGAAGAGTGATTCAACGAACTCTCTTCTGCCACAATAGCTGTGCTTTTCTTAGGTATCTAGCTAAATATGTGGACCAGAGAAAGGCAGTATAATAGAGGTGAAGCAGTAGAATAATTTGTAATAATACTGTGGATCCATGAATAGCCTTCTCTATTACAGTCCAGTCACAAGTCTTCATATCTTTCCTGTCAAGTCAGACCTGTGATTTGCAAGTGATGTTCATTTATTCATATAGATGCCTAAATAGTCAAAAGTGTCAAGTTATTAGGCAGCTTTTTACTGAAGAGTGACATGGAGACAAATAGGAATTCTGCGCTTTCATCACTGAGCAGTTCTATCAAGGTTGAGATACACTAAAGTAGATCCTGATCTTGTTTAAAGAAGCAAAATAAGCTTAGCGACTTAGCAGATTTAGCTAGAAAGAACAATCAGAATCTGGCTCATGAAGTCGAATCACTGAAATAGTGCTTAATTACGTTTGCTTAAAGTAATAGGCAAACAATGGCACCTGCCTCTACAAGGAAACAGGGAGGCTAAAAGGAGAGATTATTAATGTAACACTCTGCTAAAGTGCTATTTGTGTTAGGCCAGCTAAATGGAATCAATTTGTCAGAGACTCTGTCCTACTCATTAATATTTCTTTTCCATCAAAAGGGAGAAACAACTCCCAGCTGCATTTTATTCCCCAGAGTATGAGGGATATAACCCTAACACATCACACTCACTCTCTGATTCAGGCTCTCTTTTAAAAACAGACCAAAATAGTAGTACAGGCTTCTCTAGCATTTGAGATCACACTTATTTGGGGAGTAGGTGTTAATGATGCATAGCTTTCTTCTTTAGGATTTACTCATTGACACATAACTCATAAAAAGATATGCTTCGTAAAAAAAGAAAAGGTCTAAAAGTGGGTATTGTCTTGGTGCTTGCCATACTGCCTTGTTGATCAGGCTGCTGAGTTTGTTGTAGTTCAGAGAAGACGAAATAAAACTTGAAGTTTATGAATTCTGGCATTAACTGTCAACAGCACAGTTCAGATCCAGAAGAAATTTTGCACTTGCCTAAGCTTCACCCATTAACTACAAAACCCAATCATTTTAAAAAGCTTTCTAAAGAACACATCTTCGTTGTAAGCAAGTAACATCAACTAATTATTTTTAATGCCATCATCTGATATTTTCTTGGGTCATGGTCTTAACATCTTTCACATAGCTTTGCACAAGAAACAGAAAGAATGGAATACTTGATGGTACAGACTCTTCTTTAAAATCAGCAACTGGATTTAGAGGGGGTAATTGTTGCCACTACTACGATCATCAATCTTCCCTCCAAGTGCTTTAGTTCCTCAAAAGTCTTTGTTTATTCGAGACAATTTTATGGATTTCATCTCATCCATATTAGATTTCCTGCAAAGATTCATCTGTTCCCGAAAGATTATGTCAACAATGTTAACCCAGGATAATCTAAGTGCAATGATTTCCACTCAAATTCAGATGCTGGTGAGAGATATACCCCTCCTGTAGTGGTATTGTACATGCAAGTGGAACTATCTCTTTTTTAATTTGGACAGTATAGTTATAATCACTTCTTACTAGAGACATCAAATTACCTTCATTGTATTTATTACTGTACCTGCACCCTTTGCCTCTGGGATTCCCCGTTATCTGCCAGACTGAGGAAAAATTCTGCTCTTAAAATAGCAGTTAATGTGATGAGACAACTGATAGAGCTTAGCCCTTTAGCGTGATAGAGAGACATCAACTGTTCAGTAGTAATGGTCTCCTGTTCAACAGCTTCAACTAGCACCTCTGGAGAAAAAGACTGTACATTTAGATAACTACCAGACTTCACTCCTTCTCCCTTGCAGTCCGGTAAGGATCTTGCCAAAAGCACTGATGTGCATTTCTGCATTCTTGATCCAATATTCCTTATTTTTGGAGAAGAAGTTGAAAAAGTATTAGGTTCATGAGAGCATCTCCACTAAGATCTGGGCCACATCTCCAAAAACACCTTTTGAACATAAGCTGCCATATTCAGGTTAGTTCATCTGATTTAAAGTATTTTACCTTTAAAGAAGGGAAACAGCTACTTTCCACCACGAGCCAAGAAAAGCCAGTCTATTCCAGTTTGTATTGCCACACTGAGTCCTGGCATCTGGAGAAGACAACCCACAGTGTCCCAGGCATGCAGCACCATGATTCCCATCCTTTCCTCAAATTCTTTCCAGCTGCTGTTACTGACATCTCCTGCTTACTGGACTGCCATGGATATTACCCGCTTAGTTATGTCAACGAGCATAGTTCATTCATCTTGGAAATCAGGGCAGTATTATCAGCCACAGTCACAGGAAATATACTTAGAAATTGCAAAAGCACAGCTTTTTTGACTCCAAAAAATATTACTCATTTTCTAGCTTCTGCTCAGCTTCCTGCTTCTAGGCTCTTCAAGAAGACATTTAGTCCCACTGGTAAAACCTGTTACTTACAACATAATGGCCCTTCTGAACAAAAAAACTTTTATTTTTGCTCACTGAAATGGTAAATGGTATGGTTCCTCAAGAGTTGACTGCTAGTTCTGCATCAGGTTGAAAGTTTTAGAATCGAATATTTTGTTGTAGCAGACACAATTACTTTTAAAACTTAATTAAAAAATTAATTTCTTTGTCTTTTATAGGTAAGTTTTCCATAGCTAAGTTATAAGAATAAATAACTGTTGTTAGTGCTCCAAGCAAGTTGAGTCATTAATGCACTGGATGCACTCCGGCAACCTTGTCACTGCTTCAGCTGCTGAGTAGATAATTACAGTATAAAAGTCTACAGTTCGATGCAGTGGAATGACTTACAACATAAACCGAGAAATACATCTGTCTATTTCAGCTGTTCAGATGTTCCCCATAGGATTCCAAGGTATGTTACAGTCTATAGAGCTGCTGCCACTGTTAGGAAATATGAATGGATTAAAAAAAACCCAAGCTTCACATGTTAAATATCTTTATACTTGGAAATTTAGGACAGATTCCAGAGTCACAAGAAAGAGACTTTGCTTCAGGAAAGAGAATTAGACTCGCAGCAAACCCACTACCTATTCTGCATGCTTGTGCAATAAGACTAGCAGGTAAAACGCAGAATGTAACACATTTTACAGAAAGCGCAGCAACCAGCACTTGGTAATGCTATGATTTCAATGGCAGTTTATACTCCCAGATGATTAAGCAGCTGGTATAAATCATGCTAGGTTAGAGCCAATTATGTAGTAGTAAATAAAAAAGTAGATAAACTGACCTGTTTGAAGTATATCACAATGAGTTAACCTAGATACTGACCACATTAGACGCAAGTAAATTCCATTTTCTGGTATTCACTTCCAGCTACATCAGTATTTACAGCTGGATATTATGAACATATTGTTAAGGTCACTCTGGCAAAGCCAATGACTTGTCCTAGTGAAAGTAGGTTTGCTCACATTTTTATAATGTAGTTACTGCGTATGCCATGACTTTGTGACGGCTTATTCTTTTATTGAAGCATTTTATTTTATAAATAAATACCTTAAGTAATACTTACTAAATCTTTGTTATGGAAACCTCTTCCCTAACAGAATGTGAGGAAGTAATTTGTAGACAGAATATTGAATTTCTCATATATGCTCAAAAGAGAAAAATGCATCATAGGAGCTTTGTGCAGACAAACCTGTTAAAAATACAGTACACATATGATATACTTCCCAGCATAAATCCATGCAAGTTTTTTTCCTGTAATTTTCCCAGTTTAATTAAACAGCTTAAGGTGACTGCCTTCTGTCATTTTTCTTTAAAGCTGTTCAGTGACATACATGAATCTCAGAAATGGTCAGGGAAGGCAACCCCCTTCTTCCCAAATCCAATTTCAGTGCAAATAGTAGGTGATTTTAGAACAAACAGCAGGAAAACAGTGTAAATAAAGAATTCTGTCTATGTTTTCCAAAATTGCTCAAGGTGATGAGCCCTTTCCAGGCTAAGAAATGTTTTACTACACTCTTTACAAAGACCTGTAAACCTGAGTAATTTAATTATGGTGAGACAGGGCCTAATTGCATGAAACATTGAGATGTTGCATAAACGCCGACAAATGAAGCAATTATTTTACGACACTGAAGGTCTGGCTGGAAAGAAAAAAGCATCACACCAAAATACCAACATTGAGATTTTAATTTAGTAATTTTTAGTTATTTCAAGTTTTGAATATAATCATGCTAAATGCAAACCTGTTTTGCTGGTAAAGGGAGTTCTACGCAAGACTGGAATGGAGAAATGGGAGTAAGCCATTAGATGGCAATTAGAATCAGGTTTTTAAGTCATTACTACTGAACTGAGAGTTGATAGAAAAATTAAACAAAAAGGTTCACATAAGAAATTTCAAGTTTTCTGCAATTCATGCAAAAATTACCATTTCCTGACTAAATAAAACTAATTCTCAGTTGCTACAGAGTTGTCAGAATATCTCATAGTTACCTAGACACTATTGTCAGTAAGTGCTACCTTGGGTGAAAGGTGGTGAATAATTTTGCCACCTATAAGCCATTGAGAAAATAGCTCAGCACACTGGCACAAGAGCTTAAAGACAAGACTGTTGCAAGCTCCCCCCCGCCACTTCCAGAATGGACCACTGCCTCAAGGAAATCTGAAGAGAGAATACAACTTCAGGTTTGTTTGTTTGCTTGGTTTTGGCACAGTAACAAATCAGTTTCCACTGGTTTCACTGCTCTTTTGTGCCTGATTAAAACACAGACATTCTTCTTTTTCAGAAGATAAGAATCTAGAATATGAGTTTCCAGAATAATCAGCATAAAGCAACAAATTAACATCAGAAATTATTTATTCACCTAATATAATTACGAAAGGAAACTTGGTAGTGAAGCGAACCCTGTCATCACTGAGCAATGCAAACTGTTGGGTACCAAACAGCCTTAAATATGAAGTTTTCTCTTTCTAAACCATGACAAAGGATTAGCCTATCCTTTGGTGGGGAAGGGATGAGACAACTGAGAACACATTTTGTTGGCAGCAAGAGTTTCATGAACGGTTGAATAATTTTGACTTCTTTGCTACTCCTTGACTATATGAAGACTAGCACAATCCCCTGTCACATCACAAAAGCCTCAGATATCATAGCTGTAAGTATTGCTGGAAACCACTGTAACACTGCCACAACCTTGCCACAAGTCCTATTTAGGCTAACATGGCCTACGCCATTGCTGAGGCTGACATTCATATGTCATCATTGCTCACCTGAGCTCTAAAACTCGTATTTTGCTGAGAATTGCAAGTGTGGAGAATCTTTTTGCTGATATACAGGATTTTGCTTGTTGAAACAAAACTGCTGTTGATACAAAAAGCTTTGATACAAAACCAGGAGGGAGTGACCTGAAACTAGACTGACTTCATTGCCTTGCCAAACATATATATTCTGATAAGGTCTACCATTCCTTGATCATCTGTGTGCAGTGAGTAGTGCATGTAATGAGGACTAATGCATAGATGCGATAGTACTAATACTATAGAAAACCGTAGCCCCATCACCACTGACACCATTAAAAAAGGAGAGAAAAGGACCGTCTGTCAAGTTCCTGTGTCTCCCACCAAAAAGAACAGGATCTGGCTGTGACTTCTTGAGTCCACATGACTCAGGGAGTGGGCGTAATGATTAGTGAGGTACAGTGTCATAAAGTTTATAGATTAGGATGTTTTGTTAGAGCTGTATGCAATAGATGCTCATTAGCAAATGATTCCAGTGTCCCTACCCCTGCCTTTTATGTTCATCTTCATACCGTCAAACAGCAACTCATGTTGAAACACCTCATACAGCACACAGATCTACAGCTACACTCAAGCCCATCATTAGCTCTGAAATTCAGGTGACAGGAAGACATTCTGTTTTCCTGTGAAACCCGTCTCTCTTCCACAAGCAGTGAGGATATGACAGGATACTCCACTTCATACCTAGGGACTATCCCAGGGACTACAATTATGTGATCCCAGACACATCTTTGACCAAAGTAAAATCTCAAGCCTTGTGACGTACATATAGATGAGTAGAACTAAACATGTAGATAGAAATTTAGCTTTGCTATCTGAGCTGTTCCTCTTGGAATATATTAACAGTGTTTCTTTGAATGAATGTATACATGAGTGACATATTTGGTGCTATCCAGATAATTGAATCCGGAAATAGACATAGGTCTCCTGCTTTTACAAGTCAAGTCATCTCAAAAAAAATCAATGTATATGGAATAAGAGCTGATCTCTGCTTCTTTATTAAAAACGGGTCACTGTCTTTTACAGTACCCACCACTTTATTGCAATACCAAGTCATCTTAATCTATTTCTCTGTATTTTAGTCTGGCTAGCTAAAGCCTTACATTTCTAAATTCTTGCTATAGCAGACATTTGAATCATTTGACACACTGTGCTAAGTAGCACACTTCAGAGAGACGGACTTTAATTTCTTACAGCTACATATTTTACGTTGAAAATATTCTTTTACTATTACCCAGTTGTATAAAAATAAAATGCATAAACGTTCAGAAGATAGAGAGGAGAAAAATGTTATCTACAAAGTCCAAGCATACAATAGAAAGAACTTATTCCAAAATGTGATCAGCAGGCTATATAACGAAAATAATAGTTTCCCTGGAAACTACTCCATAATTTGAGTAAAAATATTCAGAAATGGTGAAAAAAATTTTATTTTCACTTAACATTTAAGGTGAGTAAAGCACAGAAGTCAAGAGCTGCTAGATACAGTCAAAACCAGAGTCTGCTAAAATGCCTACAAATTACTTGCACTGCAAAGAATCATAATGCACTCGGATTTGAATCTGAAACAGATCATTTGCAGCAGGTCTGAGATTGCCACCTATACCCAAAACAGTTACCATTTGCAATATATCTTAAAGCTAATATTTAAGCAAACCAAGACGATAAATATATATATGTCTGTCCTGGTTCTGGCTGGGACAGAGTTAACTTCCCAGTAGCTTGGGGGGGTGTGCTGTGTTTTGGTATGAGAGGAGTGTTGATGGTCCATTGATGCTTTTGTTGCTGCTGGGTGGTGCTTGCACCTTTTCGGCCTCCCATGCCCTGGCAAGTGCAGGGGAAGCTGTGGTGGTGGTGGTGAGCATAGCCAGGGTGGTTGCCCCAGCTG
>NW_009223720.1:3397-122311 GCF_000690835.1 Fulmarus glacialis | reverse complement strand
GCGGGCCGAGGCCGCCGTTGCCCGCCTGTAGCGCGAGCGCTATTTAAGCTTTGGCCCTGGGCGGCCGCTTGTGGCCGTGGGTGTTTGCGCGGCCCTGTGCTCGCTGTGAGGGTTCTGACGGCGCCTCGGGGTGGTTCCGGTAGTGCCTTTCTGCGAGCTGAACGTGGCCGGTCCGCTTATGCTCACCTGAGGGAATTGGCTTTACTGCCCTTAGGTGGCTTGGCTGTATCGCAGTCAGCGTGGGGCGGAACCGGCCTGGCTTGTCTTCCGTGAGCTGACTTCGGTATTAGTAGCAAACGGCACAAGAGCCAGGGCTGCAAAACCCGTCTCTGAAACCGAGTCCCTCCTCCCTGTGCCGACCTCCGAGTTGCTGCTGGTACAAAGCTGTTTAATTCAAAGGGACTTCAGTATTCCTGTCTCGGGGGCAGCTGCGGTTTTGAGCGTAGTGCAACTACCACAGTAGTAATTGCCATTGCTTTTGCTAAAACAATAGTAGAAATGGTTTTGCCCTGTTAAAAATGCAGTTTGTTCGTCTGGTATTTTTAAGGAATCATGTTGGTGAAAGCTGTGTCAAGCTCTCTTCTGATACAGGGCAGTTTAGTATCTGTTAAACATAAGCTTTGTCTGTGCTGCAGGCTAAAGTGCTGCTGTAGCCATATCTCTCTTAGCTTTATCATAACTAGCTTCAGCACTGAGAGGTTGGAGATAAAGGCAGGCTCATTCTGTTTTTTTTCGTCCTTATCAGTACTTGAGCAAAGCAGATTGATGTTAACTGAGGTGTGACAATGTTGTCCTACAATCACACATGCTGAGTATCTTAAAAGCGTACCTTAGTATACTGCACCTGAAAATGGCAGTACTGGATGCTCAGAGGTGAGAGGCACAGACGTCAATAACAGATGAAGAGACATATAGAGGAGGATTACCAAAAGAGAGACCTGCTCTCTTCCTGAAGGAGGATTCCATGTACCTGAATAGTCACCGGGCTTGGAATTTGCTGCCTTCCAGAAGAGCATGTGAGCACTTCACACTTGATCATTTTCTCTCAAGCAAAACAGCAGCTCTTCGCTCCTGCACCTGCTCAGTTCCTTTGCTGTCGTCCTGTTTGCTGTCGTCCTGTTAGCTGTGAAGACCATTTTACCTGGTTTGGACAACAGGATTAATTCAGCTGACAGCCATGGTGTGTCTTGAGGCAGGACAGCAACAAGCAGAGGGTCTGCAGTTACTGAAGCTGGTAGAGTAATTCCTCAGGCTGGCAGGTGAGCAGTAACAAGACTCTTGTGAGAACCTAGTGCAGCCCCAGGTACTGCCTCTATTCCACTCTAAGCTTCTGCAGACCTAGCTGACTCAGAGGCATTAATTCCTGGCTCCCAGGCAAGCCACCAGTGAAGGCAGAGTGAGGAAGAGAGTGCTGAGACCGAGTATAACCTGCTGGATGTCTTGTGGAGTCCTGTTGCTAAGTCTTCTTTCTTTCTTCATTCTGAGGAGTTCAACTGCTGCTTGTTAAAATGACAGGGGAGGTGCACAATATATGTTGGAAAGATGAGGAGGATAAAAAAATAGTTTGAGAGCTGCTAATACAGAGCATTAGACAGCTAATCTGGGCAAATTATTCCTATAAACTTGATATTAAGAAGTATCTGGGTGACAAAAAGAATCAGGTTCTTTTGGTTGATGTTTAAAAAGGTACTTGGAGTTACTTGTATGGTCATATGCAAAAGAGCTTAGACCAACAAGTTTTCTTCCTGTTCATCCTTTTTGTTTTGCAATAGCAGACTATGCATCCCGTGTTGCTTGATTCTCAATCTTCTGATTTATTGCCCACATCCTTTTGGCAGCTTCACTTCTTAGAGAACTGCATATATTTTGTATTTTAAAACAGGGTGATTGGCTCCGAACTAGGTAATACATAACTTTCCTTTGTTCTGGCAAACAATAATTTTTGTATGCAGTGTAATTTAAGCTACTGGTTGTCCACCAGGCAAGATTTTGATGTATATTTAAAGAACCTTGGTTTAATCAGTGACAATAAATTTGAGCTGGCCTTTTGTCAGTGTCCTTGGAAATGCAGGACATAATTTTGCTGAATCCTCTTGTAGCTTCATTCAGCTGGATGGTAAAATTACTTAGGTTATTCAAGATAATTAGAGTCTGTGGAAGACTTTAAAGGAACTTAGCAAAACCAGTTGAATGGGCAACACACTGCAGGTAATATTAATTATTAATAAATGTTGAACAAGAGAAATCACAAGAAGAAATTTTATTTTATTCATATGCTAGTTTATAAATCAATTAAGGGGAAGACTTGGGCACTGTTATTTATAGATCAGTTAAACCAATGATCAGAAATGCAAACACCTATGCTAGCTTGTGGGATTTAAGCCCCTAAGCTGAAATCGGAGTTCATCCTTCTGAGGCGTTACGAGCATAGCTGCACGCTGCAGGCACCAGTGCTCACTGCAGAGACACCTCCAGTAGCAATAAATGTTCTGGAAGCCATAGGAGTGCAGTCATTCTTATGTTCTTGGGTTAGACCAAACAGTGGTCTACAGCTATTAGGAGCTACTGCGAGGGGTGGATGTAGCTGTAGAGTTTAGGGAACAAGCTTGTATATCCACCTTGTGTTGTGCTGGTAATTGTCAACTGAAATATCTCTGTTTTATTTCCTAGTGAGCCCCTAGATCCCTAACATGTTCACGGGGTTGAACAGAAATTGCCCCTCAACATATTATTGTGTAACGTAGGATTTTTTGTATTTTCCACTGGGATGCCTGGAACATGGTACAGGATTAAATGATTCTCAGTTCAGTAAGGATTAACAGTTACTGTAAAAGAAACCAATAGTGACATAGTTTGATTTTTAGGTTTTGTGTGTTCAAGGATCTGAACTAGCCCTTTTAAGTAATTATGCTTTTATTGGCCCTTTTACATTCTTTTTCAGTATTGTCTTTCCTTTCTAGGCAGCTATAGTGCTGTGCCTGGATGTAGGCTTTTCAATGGGCAGTTCTGCCTCTGGTGAGGAGTCTTCGCTTGAACAAGCCAAGAAGGTTATGACAAAGTTTGTGCAGCGACAGGTATGTGTGACTTTACATGTGATTAAAAACTGTTAAAAAGGGAGAGAAAGTAATGACGTTTGTGAAATATTTTCCTCATTTACTAATACTGAAATAAATGAGAAATGAGTAAGAATTAGTCCAGTTTTAGCAGGAGTAACAGTGCTCTTTGTTTCAGCTGTACTTTTGTGGAGATGTGGCAGTTGGATTGGTCACTCTTTTTCTTTAGGGCAGTAGAAACTTTTAGGGGAAAAAAGTACTCTTCTCTTTCTCTAAAATGTTTCAACCTTCTTAAGATTTACCATACTGAAAACGCATTTCAAGGACTGAGTCGGCCAATTTTACTGGTTTTATGCCAGATATCCTCATGTCAGTCTGCTAGTTCAATTATATCTAAATTAGTGAACTCTCTGTAAGATTACATTTTGGTAGGATAGCACTGAAAAAGTAGGAAAAAGTAAATCCACTGTACTTGACATTGCTTCAAGATTAGTTCAGCTTGCTCGAGTCTACCTAACATAGCTGTGTATGAGTCTACCTGTGTTTTTATACCTGTTTTGTACTTTTTCTGTTTCCAGGTTTTTGCTGAGAGTAAAGATGAAGTCGCTGTAGTTTTGTTTGGCACAGATGGTACTGGGAATGACCTTGCCAGTGAGGATCAATACCAAAACATTACTGTACATAGATCACTAATGCTACCAGATTTTGATCTGCTGGAAGACATTCAAGATGTGATTAAACCAGGCTCTGAACAAGCAGACTGTATCCTTTCGTTGTAGAGCTCTTCTTGAACTGATTCAGCTACATAAGGAGACAGGAAGTTAGTGTTGTGAAATGGGCTCAGATTTGCCTCTGAAGTTTTAACTACTATCAGAGTTCAGCTAATTTGTGGTTCTAAGTTTGTTCAAAAGCAGATTAGCTGCTTTTTCACATTCTTTTAGGCTAGCAGATGGAGTTTTGGCCTTAGGGAATCGTTGCTTTTATGAAGTGTTCTGTTAATTAAAGAGAACAAAGATAGCAATAATATAATTTTAGGCCTCAAATAAGGCACGTGTTTTTAAAAATAGTGTTGCAGAACTTTGTTTATGCTTTTTCATCAAATAAAAATATTGTTTACAAAATATGTCAGCAGAAATACCAGAAGCCAGATGAAGCAGAATAGAGGTTTATCAGATTGATTTCTATATAAAGTATTTCTAACATTGCCAAATGTCACTTGCTGGTTTGAATGTTGTTCGTGTTTGAATGTGTTCTGTTGTTAGCTGCATAAGGTGAAGTGTTTTAAAAGAAGGCGATCTCTATAGTGTCCCTTTGTGTGTTTCATTTACATACTGTTCTAACTTCCCGTGTTGTCTTCCCTCTTCTTTCTGGCCATAAAATGATGGTAGTGAACTCTGTTCAGACTGTCAGAGCTGTTTCAGAGAAATGTGCAGCCAGTTAGCTGTATCTTAGCAAAAGCAGAGTCATGTTCCTTCTTCAATCGGTGGGCAGGTTTGTGCGCAGTGATAAAAATACATTCCCAATAAAAACTGTGGTGAGGAAGAAACTATCAAGAGATCACCAGATGCAGATGTTTTGAAGGAAAACTTGCATGAGAAAATGGTGTCAGGTATTGAAAGGACAAGTAAATTTTGTTTGTGGATTCAAAGTAACGTTGTAAAGACTAGATTGCTCTTTCATTGGACTTGAGCCTCCTCATTGACAGTTAAGATTGGGCCCTGAAGCAGTCTTTTTACTGTTCCATCAGATAAATGGGGAAGAGACAAGATCACAAAACAGACAAGTTATATAGGAACCTCTTGCACAGTAGATATTGAAGAGTACTTGTCTGAAAAAATTGTTTGCTTGTTAACTAAAATGCGTGTTTGTCAGTGTTTGGGAGGGAGTGAAAACGGAAGATTGTTTCATAGGAAAAACACTTTTGTGACACGATTCATGTTCTAGATGAGATTTTTCTTAAATTCGCTTAGTTCTGGATGCAATTATTGTGTGTATGGACTTGCTTCAGAAGGAAACAATGTGAGTATGTAACTCAAAGCCTTTTACAGAATTCTGATCTTGCACTTTGGAGCTGATCTGATTTCTTGTCAGTATTACATTTCCAGTATTATATAAATAAGGAAAATGCTTTTAAAAAAAAAAAAAATTAAAAGCAAACAAGACACTGCAGGAGTCTGTCCCTGAAGAATCCCCAGGAGACATCTAGCTTCTCCAGACAATTTAAGAGCTTTCTGATGCAACTGGGAACTTTGCAGTAGATTCATGAGAATATTAATGCCATTATACAAGGCACAAAGACTTCACTTAGTGTCACATTTCTTGTGATCTGTTTTCAAAAAACATTAATTCAGATGCTAAAATGCATAGAAAAGGGCTACCAAATTTGTAAGGGTGATGGCATATCTTACAAAGAAAAAAAGAAAACAAAACTAGAAAGGTGAGTTTGTTAAGCCTAGCAACTTAAAGGCTGTTGGAGATAAGGTGGCTGTTTGTAAATATGCAGGGTGTGGGAGATAAACGTGCAGTAGGAAAAAACACTGTTTAAGCTGAAAGAAAATGTTGGCACAAGTGTTACAAAGTTGTCAATGAATGGACAACTGGAAATGTGACTGTTTCTAACACTCAGTGGACTGACTGACGGTCCAGGGAAGACAGCCTTACTTCCTCTCAAAACACAGATTGAACATGTTGTTAAAAAGATTATATGATCTAGTTGTGAAAGCAGAAGACTAGACTTAGTGATGCAATTTGTATTTTTATGATTGAAGTCTAATCGGCATGGAGAGCTGTATCAATTTAATGGTTAAAACTGAGTTGTAAATTAAAATCATTGCATTTATGGCAGTATAACCTTGAATATCTGTGGAGGAACTGCTTTCGTTATCTTGTGGGTAAGTTGCTTGTATGCACTAACCCCTTTGATACGGGCTTCAGCTGAGAAAATACTACTGGGTAAAAATTCAAGAAAATCACCGTTATGCTGAATATCCAGATAAAAACTATATCAGTTTAACTGAATTTTTTTCTGTAGCTGGCAGGTTATTGTTACTACTACTTAGCGTATTAAGTAGGCTTTGAAGTCCATCTCATCCAATGAATCTACTGAATTAGCTTACTAAAATGGAACCCCCGCCAGCAGTAGTAATTTAAAATACATTTTTGTTTTCACAAGGACAGACTTAAGCTGCAAAGGAAAAACCCAGTATAATCAATAAACAACCTAACATATTTTAGTAGCATTTTATCTACGTTGGTGAAAATTGGCAGAATTCCATTCATTTAATTAGTGATTTATACAGTCACAGGGCTAGAGCCAATGAATCTACTGAATTAGCTTACTAAAATGGAACCCCCGCCAGCAGTAGTAATTTAAAATACATTTTTGTTTTCACAAGGACAGACTTAAGCTGCAAAGGAAAAACCCAGTATAATCAATAAACAACCTAACATATTTTAATATGCTAGAGCCCTCAATTTTAGGGGGTAGGAGTGAGTAGGGGGAATCATATAAAGATAAAAACTTACCGTAAATAGTATGAGCGATGATAGAACAACTTCTACCAAGTAGGTTTGTTTGTTTATTTTTTTACAAGTATATTACTTTGATGAAGCTTCAGTTTTGTAAGGAAAGAATTAGAAAAAGGCCTTCTAGATATTTCCAGTATATGTAAATGTTCTTTTTGTATTTTAAGAGGGAAGAAATACGAGAAGAGACACATTGAACTGTTTACAGACCTTAGTAGTCCTGTCAGTGAGGATCAGCTGGAAATTATCATTGCTAACTTGAAGAAAACAGGAATTTCACTTCAGTTTTTGTAAGTATGGAAGTGGCTGTTATACACTCTGCCATTTTTTTAAAGGGAAATTATTATTCTTTCTTAATAATGATCTTGAAGGAGCTGGTGATCTGTTGGTGTATTGTTTCTACAGAGGTGTACCAGTAAGTAATATGATTGTTATAAGTACTTATATCAATTACACATGCCGTGAATTCCAGTTATGAACCAAATCCCCTTGTTTAAGTGATGTGCAAATACATATTAAGATGGTGGCTTCTTCTCCAGTTAAGTTTATAGCTTAGAGCCAAAGTCTGAAACGGGAGACAAAAGATCTGTATAAGCAGAGAAGTGGGAAACAATGAGCCAGAAATAGCCTCAGAAGCAGTGATTTTGTCACAGCAACAGCCTAGATCCTTTTAGGTAAGGGAGTTACTGGGAAGAAATAACGAGATAGCGTTGCAGATGTTTATAGCCTGATTCTGGTGTCAGTAGAAAAGCAAGTCTGAAGAGAAGGGTTATATTCACAGTGATGGACTTGGGAACTGGAAGCGGAAAATGAAAGCAATGTCTTACATGTTACGACAGGAATCCCTTGGCTGTCTTGGTATAGGCATTCATCTGAAGAATCAGTGGTGGTGCTGGGATCTGTATTAGTTGTTGCACATGATGGTAACATAGGAAGCTATAGGTCTTCTAGTAGGAGTTTATTTAAAAGCAAAACTTTGTGTGAATGTTAATTTTTGCTGTTTATAACAAATAATTTCACAGAAGAAAGTTAAAGCCACAGTTTTACTTCTGACCATTTTAATATTTACTGTCACCTAGATCCAGCATTCTGTAAGGAGCAATGTTGTGAACTTGACAAATTCATTAAAGCCATTTGCGGACCCACCTGCAAGATAACAGAGGGCTTAGGTAGCAAAGTGTGACTGAAAATCATGGGCTGATCCTCCACAGAAAAATTCTTTTTTGCCTGTGCTTGGGAGAGGCTGAATGTGAAAATGTCAGACTACTCTCAAGTTCTGTCTACACAGCAAAAGAAGGTATGCTTGCAACATGCCTTGACGTGCCCCTTCTAGGTTATTTGAGCTATTGCTGGCCCTGGAGGCAGCGGAGACACGATACCATGAACCTGAGTACATGCTGCCAGCCAGAGTTACATCTTTCAGAGACCTGGTATTTAGCCCTTGCTACCTTGTCTCCATACCTGTAGTTTGCTATGCAGACTAGGACAGATGCTACTACCACAAGTTGCAATTTTATTTTGTGAGATTTCTGATGCATCTTTACATTTTCTTTGTCTGAAATATAGCAAAGGAAAAAGCCCCATGGCTAATAGGAGCACTAGGGAAATGTTGCTGTTACAGCATCAACTGCAGATTTACACCCTGTCTCCCAGCCACACGAGCAAATGATGCTTTGAGAAGTACATGTACAAATGTAAAATACTCAGGATACTGGTTTAAAAATAATTTCTTGCTAAACCTTGTCCTTTTGTTATAACCCATGCTTCCATCTCTTACACCCTGTTTACTGATTAGGTTGTAACTTGTGGTAGATAGTTGGTTTTCCTCCCTGTTACCAAGCACCGAGCACATGCTGAGCACTGTGTAGCTTTGGGAATTACACAGGTCTCATCACAGGAGTCTCTAAGTACTGTATAATGAAAGTAATCTAACTTTTATGTATCAGAGGTTTGAAGCTTTTTGCTTTCGTAACGGCTTTAAAATACAGTTTCTCTTTGTCAGTGGATCTGCTTCCTAAAAAGGTACCAAACACTTTGCTGAACTTTAGTTTTTAACTCTTCTGTATGTGACATTGTTGTGCATATTGTTAACTCTGCTTATTGTATGTTGTTCCACAGATAAGTTTAGTGAGGACTAATGAGGTGAAAGTAACGTAGAGATCTGTAGGCTGTTTTTTTGAAAACATAGTAAAATGCTAAAATTCTTTTACTTTGTGGAAATGTGGTAAAAGGTATCATGTGGTTTCTTCAAAATTGGATCAGATGAAAGGTTTGAAAAATCTGCAGTCATTGTCGGGGGCACAGAGTAGAGGTTCTTACACATCTCTCTTTTCTGTGGTTATTACACTTAGTTAACTCTGTTATGAAGAGCAGCAAAATCATTTTATCTATAACCCCTGGCTAAATTTTTAAATCTGATTGTTGAAGTGCAGGAAAACGTGTCATCTTCAGTCAGGAATTCACCTAGTGTTGTAAGCTATTAAAATCTCAAAGAGTAACATTTACTCCAGAAATACATAATAGCCCCACTGCAGAGAAGGGCCCATTTGCTGGCATTTAGAGCCGATACAGAATCACAGGCCTGGAATGGCCTTTAATAAGTCATCTAGAGCAATCCTCTGCTTCAGACTGGGTCAGTTGTACGTATGTCCTTGCTAAGCAGTGTTTGCCAAATCTTTTTATAAAGGTTTCCAGTGATGGAGTCTCTTCTATCTCCTCAGGCTGTTGGTTTTAGAGATTATGGTTTGAAATACCTTTATCAGGTTTTTGAATATCTGACCTGACTCCATGATGTAATTTGAGTGCAGGCTGAGTATGAAGAACCGATTGTTCCCTTTCTCTCTGCAACAGCCTTTTATATTTAAGACTGTCTTGCCTTCTGACTCCCTTCTCTACAGGCTGTATTTTGTTCAATCTTTTTTCATAGATCTTGTTTTCTAATCATCGTTGTCTTTACTCCCTAATCCCTTCCTGTATGTGCACATCTTTATTGACGTATGATGCCCAGAACTGGTGCAGCACTCTGGTCAAGATGTTACCAATGCCAAGTAGACCTGAAATACTACTTCATGTGTTTCACAAGTCATGTGGCTCTTTATACATCTGATTGTTGATCCTGATAGAATTTTTGTTTTGGTTTTGGTTGGTTATTTTAATTAAGAATAACGTCAAACTAACTGCTTCTACTTGTGTTCTTAGTCTGCCATTTCCAGTGGATGTTGATGGAGGTGGAGATACAAGTGCCAGTGTATGTTCTCAAGTGCACAGAAACTCTTTTCCAAGAAAGGGTTTAACTGAGCAACAGAATGAAGGCATTCATGTGGTGAGGAAACTGATGCATACTTTGGACGAAGAAGGAGGGCTGGAAGAAATTTATACTTTCAGGTAAACTTGGCTAATCCTCTTTATCACACTGTAAATTTACTTTCTGATTTCTTCCCCAAAAGATGAAATTGAATAATCAGTCAGTTGGCTTCCAGTTTCACTGAAGTCAGTGAATTTTGTAACTTATTGTACACTCAGTCCCTTTCAAACAGCTGCTTCAGTGGCTTTAGAATAGGTAGAAAATCTTACAGATTTCAGTGGAAAATGAATTTTCTATATCTACATTTAAAGAAAAAAATCATTTTTCTTCCATCTTTAGTGTTGGTGGATTTTGGAGGGAATGTTTCTATAAATGAGGTTTCAAAAGCATGTTTTGGTTTTGGAAAGAGTTGGAATTTGTGACATAGTGCAGGTAGAATATTTGCATTTAATGGTAGCCTTTTTACCTTGGTCTCAGACTTCTTTTAGCTCACTTGTTTATCAGACTCCCACAAATGTTTTGAGTAATGTTGTTTGTTGAATCCTGCTGTTTAATCACAGACTACTGTGCCATTGTGCCAAACAATATACTTTTTTAGCAGCATTCCTAATGCAAGAATTGAAGGATGGTTTTTCACTTCATGTTTCCTCAATGAAAGAATAAAAATATATATGTCTCTGAAAAACTGTAGCTAATGATATATCCAAGACTTTTCCACATAGGTGTTGTCTCGGTTGGGAAACAAGCAAAATGCATCTATATGCCTTATAAAAGTCTGATTTTATTGTCTTAGTAGTTCTATTCTACAATTATGAAGTGTGATCTTTTAGACAACGAGTTTTTCAGGAAACTTAGTAGACCATAGCTGTAATGTGATTATCAAGTGTAATTTTTAGATGAGGTACCTGTAGGTTTACATGCTGTTATTTATAATTTTTTGTGGGATTTCCTTCCCTCACCCTGCCCAACTGATCTGCTTTGCACCTCAGCAGCCGGTTAAACTGTTACTTGAGCATTATGTGCATTAGTGAAGAAACATGCATCACTGTGTATGTATTCCATACTAGTCAACAGAGCAGTCTAAGTCTCTCGAAAAAAGCAGGCTTTGTCATTGCATCGAAAGACAGCACAGAAAAGCAATATCTTTCTGGGTCCATTTATCTTTAGAGTAGTCCATATGCATGAAGCTACTATGTGGCTTGGCCCCTTCTTTATATTTTTTTTATCGCAGGCTTTTGCTACCGTATAAGCTGTCTTTGTACCATGCTTTCAGGGGAAGTCCAAAATCTTTGGATAAATAGGCGTTTGGCTAATAGATTAAAGCTTTAGTTGTTAAATTTGTTTAAGAACGTGTGAGGTTTTAGATGCAGTTAAGTTGCTTATCAAGCTTTAAGAAGTCAGCCTTGCAAATCTGTCATGATAATTTACCAACTCAGATACACTCTCTGTTTTCCTTCCTGCTGGTAAAAATATTTCAACTCTTGTGAAAATAAATTAGTTATGCCAGGAAAGCAAGTGAGAAAATTTTGTTGTATTGTTTTAGAGTTTGATATTCTGACTATTGGACAGGAGGTACTTCTGCTGCCTCTGGGTTTTGGGGGAAGGGATGGGAGGAGCAGAGACGAGACATGTTTTTAAAATACAAGTTGAAATGTGCATTTACTAGGGTTTTATTGGCTGAGTCTTCTTTGATAACAGGGAGCATTTTTCTTCTATAAATATAAGAAATTAAAGAATAGAGTTAATAAATTGAGCTTAAATGACATTTTTAGGCATTTGACATTTAGGTATTTGATTTTCATATTCATCCTTGAATGTATGTGTTGCAGTAGTTTTAATGATGTAGTAACAGGTTCTTTTTAAAAATCCTATATTGATGTCTCTATTGCCAGAAAAAGTAATTTTTCCTCCCTTCCTTCCTTTCCCCAAGGAAAAAAAAAAAAAAAAGGAAATACAATGCTTACCTCATTATAAAAAACCCAGTGCATTTTCTCCTTTCATTGTGCTTCTGTTAGAATTTTCAAAAAGACCCTGCTCATCCTAATAAAGTTAAAAAGTAGAATACCAAGTTGAATTCTGTACTAATGTTTTTAGGAGTTACTCTTGACTTCTGCCAGACAAGTGCTTTAATCAAGAGAGAGGTAGATTTTGGGTTTTATCATCAAGTGAAAAAGATGAGGTCAACACTGTTTTATCTCTGCTTCATCATGCAATAAAAAAAAATTATGATCGCTTTCTCTGAACTGGAATTTTATAGCAAAATAGCTGACACAGTTTGTATTAGCTGAAAGCTGTTCTGGGGTGCAAGCCTATTTGATTTCACAATAATGTATTATAAATTACTTTTACTGTCAATTTTTAATTTTTGGACTCCATTGCTTAAAGTTGTGCAATTGAGTTAATGCTCTTTAGAATAAAATCATTACAGATTTTTTTTGTGTTTTATGAACTTGCATATATGCTATTTAGGCTAGAAATATTCCGAGTAACTTGTTTCACTCTAACCGAATGCCCTGAAAATAATGAGTTCATTAGTACTGTATATTAAAAAAAAAAAGTGTCAAAAGTTAATTACCTCACAAACAAAGTCCTGTTAATTGAAACTGGATTCTTTATTTCTTCACCTCCACTGGAGAAAACATTTTACCACTTAAAAGAAGCCTTTTCTAATTTGGGTTATTTAGCTAACTGCGTGCCCTAATTGGGTAAGCACAGATAAATGTAAAATGCTTAATAAGCGACTGTGTAGTTTCATCACAAGACCTAACATACTGCCTTTAAGCCCTAATGTCACACCATCACAAAGGCTCGAGATGGGAATAATCTACTGTAACACCTCTTTTTTTCATTCTCTTTTCTGACAATAGTTAATTACAAGATTATTCATACAGTTTCTTTTCTAACGCTTGGTGCAGTCTAAGCTGAAACAATTGGACTCCTGCATCTCCTTGAAGAGAGTGTATTGTCTGTAATATTTTATTACAGTTCACCAGAGTTCATTTCTGTTTTCCCGATTCCTTCATTTAGAGAGAGCCTGGAGCGTCTTTCGATGTTTAAGAAAATAGAAAGAAGATCTATGGCTTGGCCCTGCCAGCTCACTATTGGTTCTAATTTGTCTATAAGGATTGTGGCCTACAAATCAGTAAGTCCATAAAATCGTCTGGTTTAGTGTATTTTGGCAGCAAGTTAGGTGCAGCTGCATGTTTTTTCCTTAAAGCTAAGAAAATAAAAGATAAAACAACATCCAAAATAATTATGGTAGAGATTTTACGTGCATAGAAGCCAGTATATCTAGAACTGTGGTTCCCACAGCAACTCTTAACTTCACCATATTGTACACATATGTTAAAGAACTAAAATTCACGATGTACGGAAATAGAAGTAATTGCCATCTATGCTGTGACACTTAATGGTATTGAAGTTGACAAACCTGATTAAGAACGCTGCGATTGTGTGAAGCTTTCCATTCAGTGATATGTCTGCGGCTCAGTGAGATTTAATATATATTTCTGAAGCCCTAGGCATGAGAGGAATTATGCACGTGTATATGTAAAATGGTGGGTGTAAATGTTTTACCAGTTATTGTTTCAAATCGCATCTATTGTTGTTTCAGACTTGGCAAAAAAGATATATTTTTTCAGCTTGTTTAGTTTATACTGTTTGGCAGAGCTTGTGCAGTCTGTTTCCCTTACAGTTTATATGGGTCCTTCACACAGTGCTAGGAAGGAGTGTGTTTAAACACAGAAAATGTGCAAAATTCCAGTTATTGAATAATTAATAGGTAACTATATAGTGTGGCAGCATTGATGGATCTGGTGAGATGGAGATTAATTGGTTTTTTATTTGAACGCAAGACTAAGAGTCTGGCCAATATTGCAAGGTTTCAGGAAGATGTGTTATGAAGTTGAAATATATCTGATTTCTGAGAGATAGGCATACTAGCCTTGAAAGAGATCTCTGCTGCCAGCTTTCTATTTATACTTATTCATAAATTTTTTTTTAATTAGGATATTGTGCTAGACCTGTACAAATGTGCAGTAAGAGTCCTCTCCAAAGGTGTTTACACACAAAATAAATGAAGCTTGGGAGAATAAGCAACATGAACTGAGTGACTAGCCTGGGGTCATACAGCAGTTGGATCAGAGCTAGGAATAGACCTGTGATACCTACTGACATAATCTATTCTGTCTTTTCTGTTTTCTGCCCAGTTCTCCATTTTTCTTCTCGTTCACTAAGTATACCATTAATTTCACTTAAGTAGAGAGAAGAGAAAGCATTTTCTTTCCCTGTAGTTGGGAAACATTCACTCATTGCAATATTTATTCCTTCTTTCCCCTCCCAGTCCTGTAATGCAACTGGAATCTTTTTCTGCCTTTTGGGGAAGTTGCAGTAACATAGGGTATTTTTATCCTGTAGTGTAGTAAGCCTGATGCAAAACTTGGGCAAACAAGCTGAATGAGCACTGAGTCTTCCTGTATCTTTAACATATATCTTAATGCTTTGTCAAAAGTGTTTATGTAGGTGGAGGAAGTAAAATACATAGCAAGCAAGTTATATGTTATCCTGTCACTAAAAGACTTCCACAAATTACTTAGCCCATGACTTCAATGAATATCCAAGACAAGTATGCAGTCAATATGATATAGTTCAGGTGTTAGGTCTCATACAGATTAAACAGTGTGCTGAAAGCACTGTGGTACCAGTCAGAGATGCATATTTGGGGCTGTCATTATTAGTCCCTTATGGGCAAAATAATGCAGTACTTGGTCTAAGAGTTTTTTGCATGTTCTGGTAAGCACTCTGGATCCCACTGAAGTGTTAAGCGTTCCTCTTCTTTGAATTCTGATATAAAGGTCATGGAAGAGAAGGTGAAAAAAATGTGGACAGTTGTGGATGCTAAAACCCTCAGAAAAGATGATGTGCAAAAAGAAACTGTTTACTGCTTGAATGACGATGATGAAACAGAGGTTCAGAAAGATGATACTATTCAAGGTATGACTTCTTTGTGTGCACCCTGAAGACAAACCGAAGATAATGGCTTGTATTCTTAAATCACCTAAGTGCCTTTTACTTTCATACCTTGAAGCCTAGCTGTGATCTCAGAATGTAAGCTCTGTAAGCTGATGGAACAGAGAAACTGTTATGTGACACTCTTTGTCTTCACATATTTTAAAAATTCTTACTTTTGCCAGTAATAGGAATAATAATAATACCACCAGGTGGAACTTGGAAGGCACTACAGCTTCCTAAACTGTAATCTGTGGAGGACCATACCTCAGTTTTGTAGTGAGTTATACTGCTACCTCTATTGTGTGTTCAAATCTTCCATTGTACTGGTAACATGAATACTTTCATAACACTGCTTTTTTCTAGATAAGCAGCTGCTCTAGATGTTCTGCAATTGGGAAGGTGAAACCATTAAAGGAAGGTTTAGTGTTTAAGAGTCTATTAGCTTTGCTGTTTAAATTCCGTAACAGGTTCAATCTGAAGTAGTGGTATGCAGAATACTTCTTTTATAACCTTCAGCTTTTTTCTGAGGGAATTAAATTCCTTAGAAGACTAAAGGCCCCAGAAACAGTATGAAATAGTCTAATTTTTAAAAATGGAGTTAAGCAAATATGTTTAATTTTTTGCGATTATATAAATATATTTTGTTAGTAATTTTTTTTCCTTTTCTGTTTCAATCCCACGCAAGTAGGGCCAGTGTATTAACTATAAAGGACAGAACTATTCAGATAATAGTATAGAAAGTGCTGTGAAATGAATAAAATAAATTGAGAAATGAAGATAAATACTGTATTTTTTTTATTTAAACTCTTTCAATTGTAGCAATCATAGATGTTTTGTAGCAGTAGCAGATAAAAATGTTCTGACGACAGTGTGATTGTCTTTAAGCAGAAGTGATAGTTAAAAGCTAGGAGTCTGTTTATGTTTTATAACTTCAAAACTTCTAGTAAAAAAACAAAAGTCCACTTTTTATAGTGAATGTATTTTGAAGCATTTGTGACCATTCTCTGCTGATGTCCTGACTGCCTAAGTTGGTGAGTGGCTGCGGGATACTATTAAAAAGAAGTGATGAACAGTTCAATATGAACAAAAGAGACCAAAAATTTCTTTATCAAGTTAAAGAGCTGCTGATGCTTCATGGACTTTTGTGGACATTTTGAGAAATGTCATAATTAGATAATATTTTGCATTTGAACCACCCATACTGAAATTTCTTTCATTCCACCTGTGTGTTTGCTTTTCAGTTTCCAGGAAAATGCATCTACATACAGATTTTTCATCCAGGGATTTACCTTTGTTCCTTCTGCTTTCTTCGCACCTGAGGATATAATCCTTGGTCTGTGACAGTATAATAAAGTGATGATGTTACAGGGAGGATATTGTAGTTTGAGGTAGGGGAATCAGCAGTTGGAACAGATGATACTTGTGAGAAACTAACAGCTTCCTATTTTGTGGAGATACCTCTGTAATGTAAGGCACGGGAAGTAAAACACAGAAATGTATAGAAAGACCACTTCTGCATACAAGAGTGTTTTGGTTTTCCATTGCATGTGAGGGTATATCTCACTTCCACTGTTAACACATTTTGTTCTCTGAATCCCTTTTGGTGTCATTTCCGGTCCATGATTTGTGATATGTTTGAGGTTTTTTGTATTACATTTGCAGGAAATGTTGCAGTCTATTTGCTGAAATCTGTTCTGATTTGCTTAAATCTATTCTGTGAGCATAACTTTGTTGGGCAAGATACTCAGTTCCCTTATTTTCTTTCCTGCTTTCTACAAGGGTAGCCACGTTACATAAAACGATGTACAAGGAGTGCAACTGCTGTTCGTGAAGTGCAAATATGTCTATGGGGTGTGTGGTTTTTTGTTAACAGGGAAAGTAATTTGATGAGCATGTGTGGAGTGTAGCTGTGGGGCATGCATGCGTTGTTAAAATATTCAGAGCGCTAATTTCAGTGTTAGAATTGCAAGCCCATATGCTTACCAGATGCTCTTCTCTTGTTCTCCAGGGTTTCGCTATGGGAGTGATATAGTCCCTTTTTCCAAGGAAGATGAAGAGCAAATGAAATATAAAACAGAAGCGAAATGTTTTTCTGTTTTGGGATTCAGCAGATCCTCTCAGGTACAGTACTAAACTTCTTCCCATTCAACTTCCTGGGTTGTTCAAGACAATTGATTTCAGTTTGAATTCACTAAAGTTGTGGCGTTGTACTGGGTTCCAGTAGTTTGTGAACTGTGACTTGCTTCTTGTTTCTACTATAAAAAAACCTAAATGTAGCGAAGACTTCAGAGAACTTAGATGAAGATAACATAATTGAAAAACTCTGCATATTTCAATGAGATGCTTGGTGTTTGTATGCACTTACCTGTATACTTGTGGTATTAACTTTGCCATTCGTTTTACCTGGAAGTTGTAAGAAACTTACATTGAGCAAATACCTTAATAAAAGCTATCCAGCACTAGGTGATTTCCTGCAGAAAATGCAGGACTTAAGCATTAGGAAAACCTTTGGCAAAGGCTTAACAAACCCTTCTTGAAGCAGGATGCATGAGCAGAAAGTACAGAGATGTGAGCGCCAGTAATTGCTGGAAGCGTTAAGCTGCTCCCACTCTCTCTTCTCCAGGATATTGCACAGGGTGACTGAAACTTTACTCTTCTTGGAGTTCACTGCACCCAGTCCCCTTCACCACTCAAAACTGAAAGAAAATCTTAGGGCAGCTCTGCGCCTTCTGTTCTGAAAGCAGCCCTCCTGCTCTTCCCTGAAATGCCTCGCGGCCTGAACAAACTAGAACCCTTGACAAAGGCTGAGGAATCATTACCTTTACCAGGAAGGAAAGATGCTAATGAAATAAGAAGTATCTGTGGGAGCTTACTCCCAAATGGATATAACATATTTTTACTTTACAGTACAGGTGGCACAGAGACCCCTGCACGTTGCTCAATATGCCCTTAGACTACTGCAGTGCGGTGGTCCAAAGCATATTATTAACTGAGGAGCTAGGAAATTATGTTGATTTATTGAAATGAGAAGCCAGCCTAAATGGGAACTGTAACCTGGTTGCTCCTTGAGGACATTCAGAACTTAAAGTTGTTAAGTAACACTGAAGCTTGTGTACTGAAAGTAATCGATCGAGGAACATATCATGCTTGAGCTTATATGCCCTAAATTGCCCAGGGCAGAGAGATTTTAGGGGCTGCTAAATCCTGTACCAGAAACTGGGTCTAACAAGTGAAATGTTGTGTCTGAACCCAGTGTTTCAATGAGACAATTTCTTGCACCTTTACACGCATTCTTAGCCCAGAGCTGAGTCTTACTGTCTTAATTTAATTCTGTAAGATGTATTTCACCATGTGCAGCATTTTCTTATGCTGGAGGCTGGCCTCCTATTTCCACTTGAAGTCTGACTTTTATTGAAAACAGAAACTAAGAGGAAAACAGATGAGAAGCATCATGCTCCTGTAAGTGAGCTGTTATTTCACATGGATTTCTTTTGCCACCATTGGTCAGACAGTGTGGTAATACCTTCAAATACATAATTAATAATTAATTGTAGGAATATAATTAGTTGTAGCAGTACTTTTGATTCACATAAATATGCCTCAAAGAATTAACAAATTGGTTTTATATTTTTTTCAATGCACAAAATATTTATTGCTTTTGATAATTTTTATGATGTGCTTCTCTTGTCTGTGGATTTCATAACGGATAGGAATTACATCTTAAATAAAATGTGCTCTGGTCCTGCAATGAGGAGTGTGAGTAATTATGCCCAATAGTGGTTGCATAGATCTCAGTGGAATAAAATTATTCAGGTGTGATTGCAGGATTAAAATTACACTGTATAGATAATGATATCGGGAAGTTTTCAACTACAGTTGGAATTTTCAAGACCCATGCTTTCCTCATGTTTTGGCTCCTGAATTTTATTGTTTGGAATCATAATACTGACACTATTCAAATGTATGTTTTATATTAAATTGTTTCTTTTAAAAGCTGTGGAGAAAAGATAATTTATTATTAACTGGAGAAACTGGAACAGCTCCAAATACATAATTAAAGAAGGAATAGAACCACCTCATATTATTTTTCCGAGTTATTCACATCCCTCAGGAAAGAAGATCAGAGGCCGCTTAAACTTTGATTTTTAATTTATAAGCAATGCCATGTAAATCAAGAAATAATACTTGAAAATATTACAAAGGGACCATTTTTTTTTTTTTCAAACAAAAAAGGTGTAGTGATACACACGTCTAGATATTTATACTATACTGAACATAAAATTTCCTGAGCTTTTAAAGACAGAACAGCAAAGAATAATTGCAGGTAGAATAATCTGAGTTGAAGAATCGTGCTGTAATACGTTAAACAGATCTGCTCTGGTGCAAGTTGTCACTGACGTCAACAGCATATGGTAATTTGCTAAATAATGAAACTCCAGGTCAGTTTGGAGACAGTGTAATTTGAAGAGATTTTTCTTTAACAAAGAAAGGTCATTTTAACCAGTGTTCATAGCAGCGTGCAGTCCTTGTGACAGGTTTTCCACTATTGCAGTGTTTCTCTAGGTGTGTTTCACAGCCTCTGTAGCTCCAGCTATTCCAGCAATGCCCCTTAATGAAACTGTTGTTGCTTTTTTTTTTTTGGGGGGGTGGGGTGGGTGGGGTGTCAGCCATGTTCACGAACAGCATAAACTCTGCTAACAGATGTGCTTCTTTGCCAGCACAGCTGTATATACTCCAGGCTGCTGTTGAAGTAGCTTTATTAATTAAGGATGGGACCTTTTTCAGCTCCTTTTTGACATGTCTCTGCTAGGAAAATTTAGTAGCATAAATGTAGTATCAGTTAGGTTTCGGTCTTTTGTTAACTACTGAGGTTTTTCCACACTGACTCGTGAATTACTGCAGTATTATTCAGACTGGTATTATCGTACTGCAGTATTATTCAGCTGCAAGTACCGTAGTCTTTCATTCCTGCCCATTAATAGAAAAGTATGAGAATATCCTGCCTAATATGACTGAATATCCATATTGAGGGATAAATGGAGATATGAAACATATACAGGGCTTTAACTTCTATGCACAGTAATTAAATTTTGTGGCTTCTCACTTGAGTAACGTGTTAGTTGTTTCATAACTTAATTGGTCTGGTCACATTAATGACACTTGTTTTAGATCAGGCTAACTCTTGACCATTTGGTTCTGTAGATCCAGAGGCATTACTACATGGGCAACCAGGTTCTGAAGGTCTTTGCAGGGAAAGATGATGAGGTAAGGTGAACTGAAGTTTAATGCTGAAGGTGTTTTGCTGTGGAACAGAAAAGAATAGTAGTGGTGCTTGAAATTGTCCCTTCTTTCTGTGTTAAAATATTCTTAATCAGCTTCCAGAGGTCTTGTTCCATTGCCCATTAGGATGTAAAGAAGTTGGATTAGACCCCAAATGAATACCATATCTCATGAATAATGAGAAACTGGTAAATATTATGTTTGTGCAAGGGCATGGGGAACCTGGAATTGGTGCTTAAGTCCATTCTCATGCAGAGCAACAGTGTGTCCTGTCGCTGTGTTATTTGGAACAGACCCCCAAATTATTTTAAATATTAGAGGTAAAAACCTCACTGTAGCGTTCCTTTAAGGGTCTGACTTCCCTCCCTTTCTCTCTCTTGTAATACTTCTGAGAGCTCTTTGCACCTAGTGGAAAAGACGGAACGTGCTGAATCTAAAGTTTGCTGAGCTTTGAATGGATCCACTATCATGATGAGATTTGACCTTTCTGCTTCTTCATTTTTTAAACATGGAAAATGCTTGTGTTGAAGTTACAGCTGAGATGGGAACTAGTCTTGACTAAATCAATGCTGTTGAATTCACTGTGAAAGATGTATTTCAGCAGACTAATGAGAACTTACATGACTCTCTAGACTTTTCTTTTTTTTCCCCCAGAATGCAGCAGTTGCTTTTTCTGCCCTTGTTCATGCATTGAATGAGTTGAAAGTGGTAGCTATAGTGCGGTATGCTTATGATAGAAGATGCAACCCGCAAATTGGGGTAGCTTTTCCGTATATTAAGGATGCATACGAGGTAATTTTTCACTCTTCCCTTTCTGTAGAGAGCCTCCGTATTGATGCTTTACAAATACCAAGTAATAAATGATCATATTTGAACCATATGAATTTGCAGCGTTATGTAATACCAGAAGAAACCAATGTGACTTTTCAGAGTGATTTTAGGAAATAGTCTTAAGACAAGGAGGTAATAAATAGTATTAAGAAAATTCCATAGAAAAAATACATGGAAAAATAATGGCATATATTTTTATTAGTATCTTCTATATTACAGATTTAAATGATGCTAATTTTTATTTCAATAACCTAGTAATAATTTCATTTTGTTATCCTCAAAATCTCAATTTTTTTGTGAGTGTAATCACATACTTATGTAGTAAGTTACCACTGCTTTCTTGCTGCGTTACTACTTACGTCTCTGCGTACAATCCAAAGTTGCACTAGATTCTTTCATTTTCTTAAACTGTGGATTTATCTCCAGGTTGCTTGGTAGTGCAAAATTTGAATTTGATAGTTGCCATGGCATTTCAAGCATGTCCAACTACGCTGTTGTCACTAGGTTTCCAAGTCAACTGGAACTGAGGGGAGGAGCTCACAGCATTTAAAGCTGTTGTTTAAATTCATATGGAGAGTTAGGAAGACAGTAGTATATTTATTTACTTGAAAAGGTTATTTTAAAAAACAGGAGAAAAAAAATGAAGTCTGTTTCTTAGGGGAGAAAAAAAAAGTAAGTTCTGTACACAGCAGAATCATATTTGAAATATTTTTTCTTAAATTCTGAGAGACCCAGAAGCAACACAGTATGTCAGAATTTTTTGCAACATATGTTTCCACTGATCTTACTTACGAGAGACTTGAAAGAGCTAAATATGTATAGCATGGCTAAGCAATGACGAAGGTGGGGGCGGACATAACAATCTTCAGACTTTTGAAGGGTATAAACAAAAAGATGGAAAGGAGTTATTTAGGGTGGTATGAACTGGAGGAGGTATTCGAATAGAGAAAAAATTAGGCTGATAATGTTAAAAAACCAAACCCAACTTTTGACTTTAAAACACGGTAATCTATGATTAAACCTCCCAAAGTGCCACTGTATGGGGTATTTAAAGCTTGGCTGGTTGGAACTCTGCACAAGAAAAAGGGATCAGATGACCTGGGACGTCTTTATTCCACCTGTAGAAAAATGAGGAGTGTAGCCATCGCTATAGTATAAAATAATGCTGTATTTTATTCTGCTTAAAACTGTGTTGCTTTGTAAATATTTTATTTAAGTATTTTGATACACACAGATATTAGATCTTTGGATTTTTTGTATGTTTATATTGCCCTGGTAGGGCACTTTGGGATACTTCAGATTTTTTTTACTTCAGGCTCAGTTGTTTCTTTCTTCTTTTGTCTTGCTCAGTGTCTCATCTATGTGCAACTACCCTACATGGAAGACTTACGACAGTACATATTCTCATCCTTGAAAAACAATAAAAAATTCGTTCCTACAGGTAAGATAGTCCTTCACTGCACAACTGCACAAAGTAACCTACTTGTCGTCCTTTAAGACACTCTAAAAGAGCTAGAATATTTGGCTTTCCAATGAAAACATAAGTTTTGTCATTATTTCGGCTTAAGAAATAAAGTCCAGCCCTTTGGGAATACGTTAGGGTGATGTCACCTTGAAGTGTAAAGCCTGTATCAAAACTTCGCCAGCTTAGTTGCAGGCTGAGCAGACTTGAGGTCTGCAGGCTGTCTTTTAAAATTGTCCTGTTAAATGACTTGTGGTTCGGGTTATGGAATTATTAGTCTAACAGGATCTCTGTGATAGGCATCTGAGATTTAGTCCTCCATATCCTTTGATCTTTGAACTCATTTGTGAGACTAAATGGCCAACCTTGTGGGAGCTACAATATGTGATCAGCTTTGTTCATACAAAGGTGGTCCTGTAGCCAGTTGCAGTATGGCCTGTTAATATAATGTACAAAGGCAAAGACTGTATTTTCTGTGGTGTGTTGTTTTTTAAAGGATGCACTTACTGGTGTCCTGATTCAGATGGAGGGTGTCTTTGGAGAGCCATAGAATATGCAGCTATACCAAGCTTGACTCACTCTTCTGAGAATTTTGCACAGCAATGAGTGTAAATGGATGTAGTTTGTGGTTTAAAAGCTACTCCCGCTTCTTTAATTTGTTATGAGATCCATTGAATGGGCATCTGCACATAAGGGTATATAAAGCATGCTGGCTTGTTTCTGAAACAGTTTCTATTTTCTTGCCTATAACTAGCAGTTTGAGAACAAATCTGAAACCTATCTTACCAAAGCAGTAGTTGACTATTGTGAACTGTGTTAATTTGCAATCATAACTTTTAAAATTTATATTACACCATTTAGTTTCTCAAACCAGATTTCTCCTTATTTTCTAAGTGGCCTATAAACCCTCTGTTGCAAATGAAAACATCTTGAAAAAGAAGAAAAATGGAAGCAGAAAGGCAGCAGTAATTGAAGTCTTGGGGGCGGGGGAGGAGGGGCGGGAAGGAAGGCTTTATGACTTTACGTTGTAGTCCTTAAATAAAGCAGGGGTTTTATTACTGTGTCCATTATCCATATTCTTTATTGGCACGTCTGTATCTGCAGTGTATTCTGTGGCATGTAATGATTTGGTCAAAATCTCGCATTATGAATCTTCATTTATAAATTGTTTCAAGAAATGCATCCATCTGCAAGTGTATTTAATTTTTCTTTGTATGTAATTGCTGCCTTAGCGGATCAGTTATCTGCTGTTGACTCTTTGATTGATTCTACGAATTTGGTTTGTGAAAATGATGATGGAGAAACTTCTGAGGACCTGTTTAAGCCGAGCAAAATCCCAAACCCTCATTTTCAGAGGTTATATCAGGTGAGACGAACTATCTTGCATTTTTTAAAAACTTCTTTTGTTGTGACTTTTCACCTTTCTGTCTTTCTCTGATTCACATTGGAAAGATTTGCATTGTGAAGATGGGAATATAAATTCTTTTGCATTTAATTATGGGGTAGCCAGTGACTTCCATGTTGTTCCTGATACAGATTTTATTAGTAAAATTTCCAGTTTCCAGGAAGCAAGGGAAATTGCACCTGCGCTGAGTTGTCTGCAACAGCATCAGTGATATTCATAGGCACCTAGACTAGACAAGTTAAAACTTTCTTTGGGTATCTCAACACTGTATTGCCACGATCACGGTGCAGACATAGACTCCAGCTTCTGGGCGAAGAGAGAAATTGACTGAAAATCAGAGATCCGTTTAGCTCCTCACTTTGTGTCCCATCAAATCTTGAGCAGAGTCACTTTTCTGTGCATTGTTGCATCTAGCAGTGGTTCCAAAACAAATCAGTCTGAGGTGAACTTCATTGGTAGTAAATGGTTAACATTGTTGACATTTAAAATATTCCACGTGGGTGTCTAAGCTGATGCATTTTACGGGCAACCAGAACAGTTCACACTTCTTGCAGTTATTGTATCAAGCTGTCTACGTTTTGATTTACATTCCTTTCGTATCATGAAGATTTTCATTCCAACTGTGAGGATGAAAGACTTAATTACACATTGGAATTCAAGTGTTCAAAAAAATGACACAGCAAATTCAAAAATAAGGAGAATTACGATACAATTTATGCAGCTGCAGAGTTTTGTTGTATAGAGCCCTGGAGATATATTGAGTGCGTGACTCCACTCTGAAAATTGACCAAAAATGGTATTACAGCATCCATGTTCGTCCTATCTCAACAATTCCAAACAAAATCTTTTCAGTTTACAAGTAGGAAGAAGATGCTTTTTTAAATTAAGAAAACATACTTTAACTTCCAAAAGCCATGCTGCCCCAGTATTCTTAAAAGAAGCAGAGGATCTGAAGGTCATATTTATGTTTCAGGAACACCTGTAAGCCCACTGTCTTCAAATCCTACTCTGATTGACACCTGAAGAACTGAGTGTTCCCTTCAAATTCTGCCAGTCATATTGACAAGACAGTGTGTAACTGAATGCGAGACTTGGTCAGTAGAAGGTTATTGCTGGGCAAGAGCTTAAAGTGGATTGACCTCTGCATGACTCCTATTTTAGGAAGGATTGTAAAGCTTGGGTATTACAAAACAAATATGGTTTTGCTTGTAAATGAAACACATAGAGGATAGAATTTCCTCTTGTTATATTGCTAGATACAATTTTGCTTTCTTTTGGTTCAGCGGATGTCACCTATCAACGAAAGATGTTTCTTTAGGTGTGCCATTTATCTTCTGAAACAGTATGATGGTGGTGTTCCAGCAGTTGAGTCAAGTGCTACTAGAAGAGAGTAACTGCGTAACTCACCAATTTCCTTAGAGGCTAATAGGATTTTGTAAGGGTGAATACTACTGGTGAAAAAAAGTATTTATTGACTGTTTCAATGTACTAGGTAGTATACAGTTCCTGTCCCCAGTGTGTGCTATTTATAAAGCCCTAAATTACCAGTCCTTTTAGTGCTTTCTTTTGCCTGTGCACAGCCCCATTTTTTTGTCTTGGTTACAAAACTGCTATTAATCCATATAACTTGCAAAAAGATTGTCCTCTCCTTTGCTGCAAACATGTTCCAAATTCTTAATATTTTGTTCTTAGACCAAGTGGCACTGCTAGTTCCTTAAGAACTACGAAGAAAAATTACACATCTTTTGAATGTAGCCAGTAAATTGATTGGGCTGAACAGGACCTATAGATGGTTTGGAAAAATAACTCTGAAGAAAGGATGAACTCCCCCTTCATTTCCTTGCTCTGTTACCTCATGAAGATACTTGGAATGATAAGTGACAAGAGCCAGAACTTAAACAGAAATGTCAAGCTAAATTATATCTCTGGAAGTAGTGGTAGGCATCAGGAAATGACAGAGTGGGTGGAAGGGAGTTGCTAATGCTTGCTGGGGAATATCCTATATTTGGAGTTTCAACTTTTATTCCTTGCTTCCAGAAAAGCCTAAGTGAACTTCCATAGTTTTTGTGGTGGCAGACTTCCAACGTCATTGTTTAAGTTGTTCCTCTTAAATACAGGTGTTTGAAGCACACAAGACATTTGGGGAATGCAGTGCATTTTATTTGATAGCCAAATGAACAAATTGCTCAACAATGATTGTTCTGTACTGAGACAGACCTGGGGGGAAGGTTTGTGGGGACGGTGGCCTGCAGCATTGCATAGTTCATGGGATCCAGCTGCAGAGTCTGCATCTAAATATGCTGTAATGGCTCTTGTTAGACTGCATGTAAGCGACCTCAGAGGACTGAGCTCGTTTGTAATTGGTTGGACTGTATGGTGATGTTCTTTCAAAAAGCAGAGCAACAGGGGGACAGGAGGTCGCTCACGAAGGTCTGTAAGGGCTTTCAGCAATAAGTAATCTTGTCTTTGGTTGAATGTAGTGGATCTGTTGGAAGGTCATTTTGGAATCGTCACAAACTAGGTGTAAACTGAACTCTAAGACACTTGTGTTTGGGATTCAGTTCACACAGGTTTAACCACCCAAAAGCTAGCTAACTAGTGTAAGCTGAGTTGTCCGAGTCTATTCTATAATCCATGAAAAAAGAACATTGGGAAAGTAATTGATCCTTCTTGTTTCAGAGATCATAAGTACATGATAGTTGTGGTTGTGTAGAGTGAGTAGATGACTGGTATAGACTAGATGCTTATCTTTTAGATAGCTGAATCCGTCTCCCATATTCTAAGGTTTTAAATACTATCAGGTTCCTGTAGGATTTATAGATTTGCTAAAATATGTTCTTACAAAAGTGTGTTTCTAGATGCTCTCTGGAAGGGAACAAGGCAGGATGCTTTCTTGCAGTAAATTCCTGTCTATTCATGCATTTATGCCATTGCTTATCATGGAATTAATTATGTGAAAAGCCCACTTCATTACATCCATTGACCAGTATTTTAGTGTGGCCCCTGTTCCGGAAAGCTGGCTACATCTCTAGGCTGGAAATGTAAGGAAATTAGAGCAAGGAGGAGCTAGTACATTGCTGACCACATTAATGAATAGAACAGTGAGTCTGGAAGCCAGTGGCAGCGTAGGTTGCCTTCTAGCCAATGAAGGTAGGAGTCGTTCTTGCTGGGCACAGAAGGAGGAGAAAGCAAGGTTAAAAGGGACTCTTTGCGATTAGAAACTTCAGGTTAAGTCTGTTCAACTTCATCTCCATTTAGCACCAGAGTTGTGATGGTACCTGCCATCTTAGGTTTCAGAGGTCATCATCTACTCTAGAAACAGGATCAAGTGGAGGCTGTGGCTACTCAGTCTGCTCAGCTCTTGCAGCTGCACACATAGAGATTTCAGATGCAAAAGCCTTAAAAACACATTCACAACAGGGGACTTAGGATTTTTTGCTTTGTGAGTTTAATTCAATCCCCTAATGTTGTTTTGATACTGGTTTTTTGTATCACAAGAGCCACTACTGCAGCTTCCAGCAACATTTTTACTCTCTTTAAAAATAATTATGCCTTAAATCATTGCAAGTGTTTCCAAATCAGTAGCCTTGTATGACTGCCTCCTTTTGAAAGTATGCTCTAATAGGGATTGGAATCTTAATGGCAGCATGAAAGCACATCAGTATTGATGTGTAGCATATGGTCTGGATTTTCTTTATTGGCAGCTTTTCAGCATGAATAGTGGGTTTTTCTTGTTTGCTTTGGTTTTGTTTTTTAAATTAATGTCATGTCTGACAGCCAACAGGGGAGCAAATCTCTGCTGTGTTCCTAGTTTACTGAGTAGTTACCTTCACACTTGTGTCTAATTCACCCAGTACAATGGGCTTGGAAAAATTATTCTCCTGTGTACATCACGTGTTTTTATGTATGTATGTGTGTGCATGCGCTGGTATCTGTGTATATATATGCACAATCACATACATCTCTACTGCTATCCCACACTTCACAACTGTTAAGAGATACCTACTTTGTTTTTAAAATTCTCAATGGAATTTCTGTAGCCTACCTCATTAACCTCATCTCTCTCCCTCTGCTTGGCTCCCTGTCTGCACTGTCTTTACACTTTGGTGAAAAAGCCTTCTCCTCTGTAGCTCCTACCATCTGTTCCAACTTTGATGTACATCTGTCAGGACCCTTCATTCCCTCACTCTTTTCAAGGCTAATTTGCAAACATACCTATATTCTGTGCCTCATCTGTGCACATTTAACTTCTCTCTTTTCCATTTGCTCTTTAACTGGTGAAAATTTCTCTTGTATGCATACTGAGTTTTATTGACCAAGAAGAAATATTTTCTTTGAGGGGCAATAAACTGTGATAATAACTGGAATACGTGGTTGGGGTATATATTTTGTTGCCTAATTTCGGAATGTATAGATATCTCTCCCATATGACTGTTTTATAATAGAAACTGCATTTTAAAGGTAAAAGGAAGTTAAAAAGCTGAGTAGATGTAGATGACTTTCATTACTGGAATTTTCCTAATGATTTTCATAGAACTCATTCCAGTGAGATGGGAACACTCATCTGCATCAATATTGTTGTTTAATATCATTATTAATCTCCTTAAACAGCTGATCATATGACTTTCAATCCACTTGTGAGCTGAAATATTTGTCACCAATATGGAAGATATTTTGCATGTACCATATCATGTCAGGCATACAGGCATTATATTAAAAGCACATAAACTAAAAGTTTTTCTTCGCTCAAATTGTTTCTTGCAGTGTTTGCAGCATAAGGCTTTTCACCCCAATGAGCCATTGCCGCCAATTGAACAGCATCTTTTAGAGATGCTGGAGATGCCCCGTGTGGTAAAAGAAAGGTGTCAGGCTCCTCTTGAAAAAGTAAAAGCACTTTTCCCCCTAAAGGAAGTTGGCAAGAAAAAAGAAGAGAAGACTGCTCAAGACATCTTCAAAGATAAGTAAGTTGGAGATGTATTATGGATTTTTTTGAAACTTTTTTTTACACTTCAAATTGTTTTTGCTGGATGAAGCAGACTCAGAGTCTTTTGAACATAAGATCGATGAGTTACACACTGAAAAAATACTGATGGATGGAGAATATTGTGGTACCACAGTATGTCAGGGTATTTTGTGAACAGTGGTGGTCTTACTATTATGGGCAAGACACACCAGGAAGCAGTCAGTAGCTTCCTCATGTCTATATTTGTTGTCACAGAATCACAGAATCTATCAGGTTGGAAGGGACCTCAGAAGGTTTCTTGTTCAATCCGCTGCTCAAAGCAGGGTCACATATGAGATCTGAACAGGTAACTCAGGGCTTCATCCTGTCTGGTCTTGAAAACATGCAGGGATGGAGGCTGCACATCCTTTCTGGGCAGCCTGTTGCATTGCTTACTGTCTTCTGGTCAAATAGTTTGACCTACTGGTAATTATAAAATAGTTCAAGTAAGAATAACAGAGGGTCTAATTTAGTTTCGAATAAATGCTGTGGAGCTTTAAATTAGCTGTAAAGATGAGTCTTCCTTCTCAGCATGCTCGATTTAGGTTGTTCTGTAGCTTTCATTTTGAATTCCAAATCAAAAGAAAAGCAGCTTCATTATTATCTGCTGTGCAATAAATGTGGATGTCTTGAAAAATCAAACTGGACTTGTCCTGGAACATCTATTGTCTGAACAGTTTTTAAGATAATTTTTTTTTGTTATACTGTGTTTACTTCAATTGTGCTGCAAATATGAAGAATAAATATTTAATTGCTACTGCATTGGTAGTGTCACCCCAGCCACAAGTCAATTTGCTCAAACAAAATTTGCTTCTTAGACCTTGATTTATTGAATGCCTATAATATAACTAGTGGGTCCCCTCGGATGTTGGAGAGTTCTCATTTAGCTCCTTCTCCCTCCTTTTTGTCATTTTTAGCTCGGTCCTTTCAGCGCTAGGAACAACATCTTTGAGCCGTCTTGAGGCCTTGCTTAGCTGAGCTGTCATATATCCTTTACCTTGGGTTGGTTAAAGGTCCTCAGGATGTTATCTTTGGGAAGACATGACATAGGACTTCTCAGGTTACCGCTCTGGAATAACGACCACGTTTCTGTATACAGACTGGGAAACACCTTGCTTTTGATTTTGTTCATTACTATGTGTGCCTGTCTTGCCTTGGTGTGTCTGTGAATTCATACTGATTCTCTTGTCCTTGCTCTGTGTCACAGTTTCTCTGGGTGCATGTGTGTGTGTATACACGTACATTTATATGTGTATTTTTAAAAGTGATAGAACCAGTTTTAAAAAAAAAAAAGCAAAACTTGGGTTCAAACAAGCTAGGGAGAGAATTTAAACAAAAAACAGTGACCCATTACTGGTAGTTACTTAAAAACGTATCACCCCAAAGTCATCAATTTGACAAGCAAGAAGGAAAGCTATTTTGTTTAAAAACTGATTTCCTTTAGAGGAGTGATGAAAGCAGCTATAAAAATAGTTGAGATAGGAGTTGGTGTAGGGCATTAAAATGATTAAAAAAAAAAAAATCTATAAGGGAGGCAAAAGGATGCGGACTCAACTGTCCAAAGAAGAATGAATTGTAATAGGATTAAAAAATATGAAGAAAACTGGTATTGCTGTAGTAATGAATGGGAACGGTAGTATTGTCAGTACTACAACGGAAGTGTTAACTTTATGATTTTGTTCTGTGTTTGGGGAAAAGCCGAGTAATATAATTAAATCGCTTGATAAAAAAAAGTACATTACTCTGCAACAATGACTAAGGAAAATGTTAAACACCAGATAGCATTCAACTTATTAAAACTGTCAGATTTGAACTAAAGTGTTTTGAAAAAGTTGGCTAGAAGCTCTCTTGACCATTGTTTTTGTTTTCTAAAACTGACTTGTGTCTCCTATCGTCATATTGACCTGATTCATCTCTGCTTAATTTTTAAGGTCTAATGGGGTTAAGGCAGCATAAATGGAGGCATGATATCTTAATACAGATTTTAATATTCAGCATTCGTTTGTTTTACTTTTGCTAAGCTCTGTGTAGTTTGAAAAATTCAGTAAAATAGAAAGCGTTTTACTTTTTCCTTCTTAGGTTGGTTTTGGAGAGGCTGTTACCTCATCCAGCTTTACAGTATGTGAGAGGCTTCTATATAAATGTATAAGTGGGTGTTTTAAATTAATCTTGTATTTTATTAATTTTTCTCAAATAGTAGTTGCACGTTTTACAGTTTAAAAATACTGCTAATCAGTGCATTACCAGTAGCAGATTCTAAATGTCAGATCCTTGGCTGATATAAATGGGTATGGATTCATTAGTTTCTGCTGCACTGATTAATGACAGCTGTAGATTTGGTCCTAGGCAGTTAAATGCAGCGTCATCATTTATGTTCTCCTCTTTCCTCCAATCCCAAAGCATTTTGAATCAGTAAAGATAATGCAGGAGGAAAAAGATTTCAAGACATTGCAATTGAGTGGAAAACACCTTTGGAGAAAAATATTCTAAAAGAGAATTTTCATTGTTCTTTGCACCTTTCATCAAACCACGTCAATATACGAGAATTTTGGTTCAAGTAGAAGTTCTAAACTCACTGGTGTTAGCTAATATCAGTGTCTCCTTTTTACAGACAGGCATATTGGCTGTCCAAAACAATCGAGCAACTTGTTCAAGGTCAGCCAGAAAGTCAGCAGAGTTGAGAATGAAGCAAGGTGTCCTATCCTTGTCCTGAGACATAACCAAAGTCATCATTTCTCCTAGAGTGATAATTAAGGTTATGTTGGATGACAGGAGCTGCTGAGGAGAAGACTACTGAAACAAAGTGGGATAGACGCTGATTGTAAAGTAGGGGAGGAGTCTGCTATAGAAAGTAAAAAGGAAAACTGTACAAGTTCTTTGTAATAGTTGATTGCTTCTGTAACGTGCAATGCAATTTTTAAAATCATTTCTAACCTTGCAGAATGCAAAATGGCACCTAGTCCAGGATCTCTGGCTTTGTCCCTACATCGTCAAGCAGTTTCTTCTTTTCACTGCAGTAGTAGAAGTTTTAAGAAAAACTTCTTTGTTTTGGGATTCCTGGAACACAAATACTGCTGTTTAGATTGCTGAGTAGCTTTCAGGCGTCCTTAAACTGAAATCAATTCTTCTGTGTCAGTAGCCTGTCACATTAAGTGACACAGAACACGGTGTCTGATTTTCTTCCCCTTTCGTGATTAGCTGGATTTTCTTCCATTGCTAAGATGTGCTCTAAAGTTTGGCATGTTAGATGTTACAATTAAGTTCCTGGTTTGAATGTACACCTTGGTGTATGTTACCTGTGAGGGCAAAGCTAGAAAGTAGCCTAAAATCACAATTAGCCTTTTAAAAATAACAAATAGTCTTTTGAAAGCATTTTGAGATGTAGCTTAAAATGTCCTGAGAGAGTTCTTACGTACTTAATTGGGGTTTGTCTAGCAGGTTTTGACTGCTGTAGGTGGAAGTTTATAAAGCTTTCCTGTGCTGATGGAGAATATGGGTCATTGGACTCAAAAGCCACTGTGTAAACAGGTTTGTAGTAGCTATAAATTCCACGACAGGAACTAGCAGGTAGTTTTTGAGGAGTAAATGAATTTCTTACTCAAATGTTAAGTTTCATTGCCACTTCATGTTAAGATCTGTTGAGAATACCAATTGTCATGTAATATACTGTGAATCATATACTATAAATTATCAAGGTTAACTCAATATACAGGTTCCAAATAAAGTGACTGGAGATATTATGTATTTAGAAAGGTGGAGAAGATGTGTATGAGTAAATTCACTCCTGAAATAAGCATGAATAATCTCGCACCTTCAATAACTGGTGCCTTAGCTTTATGCTAAGATAAAGTTTGATCTCTGTTTCTACTATCCGCTTTGTGCAGCCTATGGGGAAAAATGAGGTGTGATTTAGTGTTAATTTGGGAACAGTTGTATAATGAAGTTTTGTCCAGTGTTCAGTGTATATTTCATTACTTACTGACTCCCTACTTAGGCAGGACACTTTACTTTAAGTGTTTATATTAATTTTTGTCCTTCTCATTTGCAGCAGTGAAGATGGACCCAACCCTAAGAAACCAAAAATTGAAGATGAGGAAGGTAGCTTTAGCATCATAAAACTTGCTGAAGGCAATGTCACCTCTGTAAGCATATTTTTACAAATCTGATTATTAAAGGGGAAGATTAATTTCTCTAAATGTATTATAGTGAATATACAGAATTCCTGATAAAAGGACGGTTTCTAGCTGAAACATGACTGAAATATTGTCTACTCGTAGATTTGAGACTCTCTGCTAGAGATTATAAAGACAACTTTCTCTGCCCTTAAGTGTATGTTAGCACAAGTTTCCATCAGTCTTGGATATTTTAGGAAAAAATTCTTCCCCAGTGTCTAGAACTCCAAAGGGCAAGCCTGAGGATCTGAAGAAAACAGAATCTCAGATTTGGGGTTCAGTGGTTGAATTTTGTTCTTGCTCTCTTTCATATCATCTGCAATATAGAAGTTGCCTCTATATTTAATCAAAGGTATTGCTGTGGTTTTAGGGACTGTTCTCTGCATTGATTGGGTTTCTAAATCACAAATTTATCTTCATCTTGCTGATAGGTTAAATGTCTAACTTAATTCCAGGTGTTGTGTACATGGTAGATGAAGCCTGTATCGTAACTGTGCACCTTCCTTTATTTGATTTTTCGAATTACAGGGGAAAAAAGGTGATTTAATATTAATTGAGATAACTTCACTTGTTTTCAAACTATCCTTTAAGCTTTGTTTTTAAAATGCATGATTTAGATTTTTAAAAAGATTTAAAATCTAAAAGGATTTAAATATTTTATATTCCTTGTATACACTTCTGAGTTTTCCTGAAAAGTGGCATAGCCAGATTTAAAAGAAACTCGAAGAGACCAAGCAAGCTTATTGAAAGATCGAAGAATTATTCTGACAGCAAAGCATAAAATTTTCAGATAAACTTAGGAGAATTTTGATTCCTGAAAGGAAATGTTAAGCAATGTGATTTTTTTTTTTTTCCCTGAGGTTATTGCATCTGTTTTTCAGAAAGTGTTTATTTATATTTGATCTGGTTTTAGTTCCTTTGTAAGATTTCTGCACTTGTATGCCCATTTAGAGCTTCAGCTTTAAGATGTCAGACTGGGCCAGAAAGGGTAGATGAATTGAGTGCAAGCTTTTAATTTTGAGGTTCCTATTGGAGTGGCAAACCAATGGTTCTCTACCCACATGCCTGAGAGCTCCCATTCCTCATTAAATGTCTGTCAAGATTAGTGAGAGGTCTGTGCTACAGAAAGTCTCAAAGCTGAACTAGCAGATAGCCTGAATTACTGTGCTTCTGACCTCTAAATCCCAGAGAATATGGTTGGTTTATAAGAGTGCAACATAGTAAGTGGTAAGTTCATCTTGCTCATGTCATAACTAAGCTTTGCTAGGAGTACTGCACATTAACACACATTTTAAGACTTTCATTTTATGAGTCCGCACGCAGAGAATTGTAGAGCTTCTCTTTCCGTGTTAAAATAAACAGAAATGTAAAGATTCTTGTTGCCTCGCAATAATAAGGAGATGGATATTGGCAGATGATTGTATCATTTTTGGACCTTTTGTAGGTTGGCAGTGTTAACCCAGCAGAAGATTTTCGAATTCTGGTGAGGCAGAAAAATACTGACTTTGAAGACGGTAAATAACTTTTACCTATCTTATTTATATTTAGTAGCATCTTCAGGGTTCAATAAATGCAATCCATTTGTCTAAACATAAGTTTCTAGTGCTATGTGAGATGCTCTGGAGTTTACTGCTTAGCTTCTAGTGCCACTCAGCAAAGAAAGGTGTCAGTCGTAATTCCTGTGTCAATATTTGAAAGTCTCAGATACCCATGTTTGTGCAAGATGGCACTAGACAGCTATATTGAGGCATCTGAGCAACTCTTCAGGTGTTTCTAACAGAAGATCCCTTGGTACTGACTGACTGCCTCATTCAAACTGGGTATCAGCTTCTCATCTGGTTTCATGGGATCTTTCTGGCTTGAAGTGGAGGGCTGTTGGCTGCGCATGGTGTGAGAAACCCATCTTCTGCTGTCTACTTATTCTGTTCTATGAAGAAATAAGAATCTGATGCCTGGGATTTAAATCTTTACATGCAAAGATCGTTTCTTACTGCTTGTTGTGAGCAAGAGAAAGCACAGGTGAATTTAGAGTGTAATAAGCAGGTAGTCTGTGACTCTCAAAGATGAGAGCAGGCTTTGCATGCACTGAATCTATTCTCAGCGTACAGCAAGCAGAGACAAGGGAGAATACAAAGCACAGGTCAGCCACTGTCTTGCATGCTCTAAGTCTGAAAATGCAAAGAAATTACCATTTGTTTGTATGGTATTTCCCTACTGGAACAGCTATATAGAGATATATGTAATCCAAAGGTATCTTAAAAAGAATGCACGGGATGGATGGGATCCTTTTTTCTTTTAAAGGATGATTTGAAGGTTGCGGCAAGATAAACTTCATCTGCCGAATAGCCACTAATGTAGCATTTCTCTTTAAAGAAAAAAAATTTGCAGAGGTGCTGAAGTGAGGTGCTGGGTATTTCAACAAGGCCTTTGGTCCTTTTGGACATAATTTGAGGAGTGTGTTGAGTAGTATATTGATTTGTGATACAGTCTGTTAAAGCCTATATAGCTATTTCTCTCTAGAATTTCCAGAACTATAAGCCAGCTAGCCAGCTTTTTACATGGATTTTGCATTAGATCCAGAAGAAATTGTTTACTGAAAAAATATTTGGCGTTGTGTTCTCAAATCTCAGATATATTCAGATGCAGTAAAAAAGCATTGTACAATATATTAGAATACAGAAACTGTGAAACAGTTGACTACTTTGTTACGGTAATTAATTTTATCATGTAGGAAAGCTTTAAGGCAGAAATAAGTATAGCAATTACTCTGGAAGATGGTTTAACTAAAGAGTGCTTAAATATGTCCGGTTGGTAGCTGTGCTGGAGATAACTGCAGTACATGTTTGGATGGATTCTGAAATTTTGAGCAATCTGCTTTTATTTTATGTGTGATCTGCTCTGTAATTATAAGGTCTAGTTAGAATGTAATGCAGTCACCCATTTAAAGAAGAGGTAAAAGCCACTATAAATAAAAACATGTTCTGCATATTATTTTTTTTCTTCTGCATAATCCTTTTTCTGCTTTAGAGCCTTTTAGGTAGCTTAATACATAAAACATTACAGGCATGTTTTTAATGGCTTGCTGTATTGCATCCTGGTTATGTAAATAGTAAATTCTGCCTTAAAACTGCTCAGTGGTTCTAAGGGTTTTTTTAGTATAATTTTATATCATATTTAATGATGAAACTTTTTTTTCCTCTGCTAGAACATGTGACATGTAAAATGTCTTTGCAGGAAAGGATAATCTGTGGCATTCAAATAGTTTATTGGAAAAAAAAAAAAAAATTACATTTTATGTGTCAGGATGCAGACAGCGAAACTACTAGGTGTGTCCTGGTTTGCTTCTTCCTTGTATAAAAAGAGCATCCAGTGTAGTCTTCCAAACTGAATAGAGCCTACATTCTCTTTTTAAAACTCCCCTCCATAGGGAGGAGAAAGGCCTTTCAACTGTTTGATTGCGGGTGGGGTTTTTTGTTAGATAGAGAAGTTGTAGAAATAGGAAGTGTTGTACTTTAAATACTGACAGTACAGTGGCTTTTTAATTAAGCTGCAGGTTAATGGCACACATCCTCTTCAGTCGACAGCAAGTCTCTCACCAAAATTATAAAGTTGTCACGACTAAAGTTTGGCAAGGGGAATTTTTTTTTTTAAACGTCTTATAACAAGTCCTGATGGTATATTTATCATCGAAAATGAGTACCAATGCATCTCCTGCAGTGGCCTCACTGGGATGTGATGATCAGGGTTTGTGCCGTTCATAGGAGAAACCTAAGTGCAAGTTAGACAGCTGTGTCCTATGGCAGACCAGAGCAGGAGAAACGATGCATTCACTGTTAGTGAGAACTGGGTCACTAATGTGTAAATACATTTTTTTTTTTAGAAAATCTAGGAGTTTCAAATTGACGAGGGTCTTAGGGATAGGTTTTCTGAGACTGGCAACTCAATTCCTGAAACAGTAATCAACTTTGTTTTTAATGGACATCTCTGTAATTTATTGCAGTAGGGACCCACTTACGGCTTTCGTGATGAGTTGTGCGTGATGGTGTCAATTTACTGGTTAATGTTGATTGCTCGTGTAACTGGTAATTGTGTTTCCCCTCCAGATATCTTTACTTTCTTGTTTGCATTCATGGCCAGAGAGATGTCATTTTATACAGGTCTTATATTGAACAGGTTACAAGTGCACAGTCATCACAAAGAGCAGTCTTCTGATAACAGCTTCTGACATTTTTGTCAATGAATGCAAATAAAATAGATTAGTTTTCCTGAGTGGAATCTAATTGTTACTCCCAAGGGTGTACAATGAGTTTCTTCATTGCTGTGCTGACTCTCAAATGCAGTGAGCGCTTGCCATCTTTGTAATGCCAAAGGAGTAGCCACATGACTACCAGTTAATCCTGTTCATCTATTTACAGGTTTCCACCCGTGTCTGCATTTCTGGAGAGCAGAAGGTGTCTGATATGGGGTGTTGTATTTTCATAGGCTTCTGTAGAAGATAAGATGGCTTAATGAGGGTTAAAAAAGATACTGATGCATGCATAGTATTTTCTTTGGTTTGTAAATTTTCTACTCTACTGCTAGGTAGGCCAAATGCAACAAATAGTTCTATGAAAATGATTCGGTCATTGGAAGAGTTTTTGCAAACCAAATACTTGTGTATATAAAATCACTTTGAAGCTTCCTGTACGTCTGCTTCACAGAGAAGATGAAGCCAGATTCGTCTTTGAAGGGCATAGCGATCGGGTGAGATGCAAAGCTCTGATTTGCAACAAACAGAATTTGGATTAGATGTTATGGGAAAAAAGAAATAAAAACCACAATGGTTTTGAAAGAGGGGCCCAGAGAACTTCGAGACTCTCCATCTTTGGAGCTATTCGGAAGTCAAGTCAGTGGAGCATTGAGCCACCTGATCCACAGCAGCCCTGGTTTGAGCAGGGATTTAGACCGCATGTCCTTCAGTCATCCAGCCTAAATCATTCTGATCCATACCGACAGGTCATTTAGAGAGACCATTGAACAGCATGTCATAGGTCACTGGAGTAGTTCAACAGCTCTTGATCTTAAAATTCTTATTTCTTACCTTAAAGATGAAGGAAGTCCTTAAAAAATGAGGACAGTTTTCTGTTTATAATTTCTTTCTTCTTTTCAGTTACAAAAACATGATACTTACAGAGCAGTAGTTTAACATTTATTATCAGGTGGTTTAACTGATTTGTCAGTGACTTACTTTAAGCACTGTCCATTAATACAAATCATTACCACCACCAGTGGATAAATCAAAAGATTGGTAACAACAGGCGTCTTTTGTCTACAGAAAGAGCTATTTTTTAACCTGATTAATTTATTAGGGGGGAGAGGGAATCCCCAAGGAATTGGAACTTGGACTATAATACAGCCTTATCTATTATTATGCTGTAATCTGGTTGGCATAATAATGAAGACCAAGCACTGAACTGAACAAACATGAAAATACACTTTTGTACTGTAACTCTTCAGGGATAACAAGTGAATATAATTGTTCATAGCATATTTTACAAGAAATAACAGCACTGGTGAATGTATTTTAGAGTAAGGAATGTATCTGAATGCCAGTGGGGAAGGGATTAAATTCTGTTAGAACTAAAATATCTTCTATTCAAAGATTTTTTTTTTTACCTGTAGTTTTCCAGCCTTTAATCACTGTGTTTGTTATCTAACCAGTATCGTGTTACAGTAGAAGAGGGAAGCAGAAGATTAATGTTTCTTGAGATGATCTGCAGAACGTGGTGGTTATTAGGAGTGCTGGAATTCCGGTTTATGCAAAATACAGAATTTCGTTAGTTTACTTCCTTAAATGTGTGGGGGATGAGGGAGGTTGGGGGAGAAGAAAAAAAGGTTGTTATTATGTAGTAGTGGCCTGAATAGGCTGTCAGTTTGTAACTCTAGGACCTGTTCTTCAAAACCCAAATGCATGAGATTTGTCTGGGACACATCAGAGTTAATGCTAATATTCACAGCTTAGTTAGATAGACATCTTTATGCAGAACATGCCTTTCTCCAAAAATAGGGAGATTTATTTTTTGCAGCACCCAAACCCAAAGATTCACATTAATGGAAAGGCAGAAAACAGGCAGCAGGAAATCAACAAAGTTCTCAGACCTAGAAGTGTAAAGGAACAGAGTCCACTTCGGAGAACTTCCAGTTATAATCCTTACCTACCATCTCTGGTATTGTCTTCGCCCCCCTGAAGTAATTTGGTAAGCTAATCAGAACAAAGGAATTTTATCTATTTTAGATTTATCAGTCATTGGCCTGTCATTTAAGGGAGACCTAATGGAGAGACCCAATTTTAGCCAAGCTGTTTCAAGATGTTAAAAGAATCTGACTTAAAATATTGTTGCCATGTAACCTGTTTCCTGCATGATCTTTCAGTGCCTAGTAAGACATAGTAGGGTTTTTTTGCTTCCTTACAACAGACTTCAAAAGGAGGCAGCTCACAGTCAGTAACAAGAAAAAGTCTTTTCTTCTGATGCCTGCCAGTGCAATCAAATGGAAAGGGATTTTAAAAAAATTAAATGCAAAAGAAGTAGTAGAGTGTCTGATAATTTCAAACAGCATGCTGGAATCATTCTGACAAAAAAGACTTTTATAGCACCCTCATAGTGCCTGGGGTTTTAATTTAACACATCAATGAAAAGGCAGCGTTTAAAAAAACCACCACCACCACTGAAAACACCAGCAGGACTTGCTTTTATTAGTGCAATTCTTAAGAAATTAGAACAGTTAATGAGAAAATCGTTAACCATGAAAAAAATGGACTGGCTTAACTTGGGGAGCTTAAGTAGTGAGACTTCAATTTAGTTTGTCAGCTACTGGTGAAATAAATAAAAAGAGTGAGCTGATCACCTCTGGAGCAGTAGGCACTTTAGCACACTCTTGTGAGATAGCTGCTATTGGACAGAACCATTATCTGCCTCCTTTTCTAGAAACTGTAGAGTGAAAAGCTAGTAGGAAAGTATCAAACATGTCTTGTTTCACTCTTTTCAGAGATGCTGTCCTTCAGATTCAGTTCAATTAGGCATTTTATATAACATAAATATAACAGCTAGTGCTGTGCATGCTTACAGTAAGCAGAGTGGAATACAGTATTTAAATGATGTCTGCTTCTCAGTGTGTTTACTTATCCTTGTCTCTTCCATCACTCTGGCAGATGATTTTTTTATGTGGATGTTTCCATGGCTGAAATAGTTGCAGTGACATCTATGCCCATAACATCTGAACGTAAGAAGGTCTATAGGTCAGACTAAAGTTTCTGCTAATCCAGTAACCTGTCTTTAACAGTACAAGAACAGGACAGGCAGATGCTGTGACTTGTCCAGAATACTTTCCTGCATTTTCTTCCTCAATGGCAACATCATCTTTAATCTCCCTTGATAGATTTCCTTTTTTAAGAATTCTAAGAATTTGTTCAAGCATTTTTTTTTTAAGCTGTTAGAACTCCTAGCATCCCACAGCAGCCTGTGGTAAAGAGGTTAACTGGTTTTGTTTGGAGAGATACTTTTTTTCCATTTGTTCTTAACCCAATTTTTTGCTCTTGTTTTGAGAGAGGCAGTGGACTATCGCTTCCTATTCACGGTGCTATCCTTTTCACGGTGCTTCTGAGTTTATAGATCACTGTTGTATGCTCTTCACACTTGTCTTTTCCCAGGCTGAGGTGTCTGCAGAGGGTAAAATTGGACAGTTCCTCACCTGTAATTAAACATGAAGAAAATAAAGTACTAAAATCCAGCAGAATTTAATTGGGCTTGCAGAGCTCTTGGTGACATTTTCACTTGTCACGTTTGCAGTGTTTTACAGCTCCCTACCTCTTAGGAGCTCAACAGTGAGGATGAAATTGGTGTTCCCCTTCTTGTTGGTACAAGTCTCATTGTTTGCCTCTGCTCCTCTGTCAGGCATGCACAGTTTGTAATATTTTTCTCCATAATCATAAAGAGCATTGCCCCGATGAAAAATCATCGAACTACCTGTACAGAGACAAGATATACTCGAATATCAATAACAACAAGGTAGTCTTTTGACTCCAATCACCCTACAGCTGTTGTTTTGACATTATTACACCTTCATTGTAAATTTAATGCTTTTATTGAAATATGTAAGTATTTCAAAGGATGTTTAAGGAATATGCTTTGTGTTGTAGAACGTAACCTCTCTCAGCTTTAGGATCCCAAATGTTCTGGTTTTACTTTCTATCAAACAAGCTAGGCCAATGCTTTTTTTCTTGGCTTTCAGGAAAAGACTTTTGCCTTGGCCATGCTTGGGTTTCTTCCTAGCTTTTCCAGAGAGGCTGAAGTAATTGTCAGTAGCTTAAATAACAATTATCAACTTGATTAGCTTGAGGCGGTATGGCTATGATTAACTCTTTTGATGCCTGTGGAATAGAAAAAGAGAAATGTAAAGGAAAAATACTGTTTTGTCTTGAAAGTGTGCATTCTTTGATTTATGTATTTCTCCTTGTCTTTCAGTGAGTCAGCAGTTGATAAACCGTGTTGATCAGTTCCTAGAAAATAAAGGTTCACAGTACTACATGAAAGGGATCAATTGTATCAGAGTTTTCAGAGAGGAAGCCATTAAGGTAATGTTAATATGTGAAAACTCTCATCTCTTTCAAATTAAAGACATGATGGGCCTATTTGCTGTATTAGAAACTTGATGGTTTCTTGCTACAGCAAAAAGAATTGATTCGTAGATTAAACTCTGTTATGCTGTTTGAAAGTTTAGAAATATATTTGCATTTTATGTTTCTTTATTCTTTCTGGAATGCAGACTAGCTTCTCTGATATTATTTGCTGTTGTTTGTTTTCTTTTAAACATAAAAACACAAGGCCTGTGACCTGATGCTTATAAAAGAAAAATAAGCAATCCTACAAATTTCTTCTTAAATAAAGCTAGTTACAAGAAAGTCTTGCTAGCTTTCTGAAAGGCAGTTTTTGTGGCTCATCTTTCCTTAGAACTCTTGGTTTTAGTAGAGATAAAAACTAAAATCTGTACTGACTTTTGTGTTCACCATGTTAGATGACTTCATGAAGAATAAAGTTTGCAGTGCTCTTTAGTAAACTACTTTAATATTTCTCTGTTATCATTGCTGGTTTTTTTTCAGCTGTCCAAGGTGCAGTGCTTTAATGATTTTCTGCAGGCCCTGAAATCAAAGGTGGAAGATAAAGCCTTAGCTGATTTCTGGGAGGTCATGACACAAGGTAGGACGGCATTTAAAAAAAAAAAAAAAGGTATTTCTAGTTGTATTATCCATTATATAAGAGAAAACTTTGTTAGCAATGGGATACTTAAACTAACCCCAGAGCAGCGTTTTGATATGGTTCATTCCTGCAGCCTATTTAAAAAAAAAAAAAACAAAACCAAAAACCTTTCACATTGCAACTTCCTTTTTTGCACTTATAGTTTCATATCAGCAATATCCGTAATGCCTTGCCAAGTCTTGTTGAAATGGTAAATTAATTGTGGAAGAAAAGAGACAAATTAAATGTTACAGGGTAAGGAGAAGAAGATACGATTTCAGCTGAATTTCAAAATAAATGGAAAAAACTCATGCAGCAGAGATATAAAAAGATTCTTCCAAATTAAGCTTCAAAAAAGGCATAGATGGCATTGAAATATGTCACTGATCGTTTTGTGTTTAAGCAACCTGAAGGACAGAATATGTGATAATATGACACCTACCTATGATTAAACCGGGAGATACAAGGCAGTGCAATTCCAAAAGACATTCAGAGACTACGGAAGTGATAAATAAAAGAACATTTTCACAAATACAAAACATTGTGGACTGAAAAAAATCTTTTACGTCATACTCTTGTTTTTAATTGGAACTAGTGCTAAGAAAATCTGTTAAATGCCCAGCTGTATCTCTTAAGGGTGCATGCTATAAAATGCAATGATATGCTGTTGTATGCTGCCTTTTAAAGTAATGTCTACTTCTCTGACTTTTTCAAAATACAAGATGGGAATTTGTTTAGCAACCCAAAACAACAGCACAAGACAACACTGGTGTTGGGTTGACGGTTGGACTTGATGATCTTAGTGGTCTTTTCCAACCTTAATGATTCTATGATTCTATGAATATTATATTATATTCAGTAGTATTGTAGGGGACCTTCTCTGAAGAAATTTGAAAACAAAACAAAAACAAAAAAACCCCAAACCTTGAAAGTAGGAAACTTGGATCTTCCAAAGCCATGCTAGAATACTGTTTTAATAATTTCTAGCTGGTACAAACCAGAGTTTTTAACAAACTGGAGTATATTTTGAGAAAAAAAAATTACAAATGCGAACAGAGATGATATTTTCATAGAAAATAGATTACCTTCCTGTGAGAAGATGATAAAATCATGGTGCTTTATGCATAATCTAGCTGCTCTCACTAGATAGCTGAAATTGCGTTTCGCTTGCTGCTACCAAAAGCAGAAGTCCTATTTTCCCTGCTTCTTGCCACATGACCCATCCCCTCTTTTCTGCCAAATGTAGGATGCATTGGGCCTTGTCATGAGCAACTACAGTCACCGAAAGAGAATGGATGTGAGTTAATGAGTTAGTGGCTCAGGAGCAAGGCAGATCTGTTTGACAAGTTCACTTCTCTCATGAAACCCTGCTATGTAGTTATACGGGCACGTTAAGGTGGCATTACACTTGTACTGCTGCTGATAGCTTTATGAATCTATTGTTCTTTGCTCTCACACCCACTGCTTCTTTATTCAGGCATAAGCATTTGTGTAGCCAAGTGATCAACTAGATTGGAAAAACTACTGGGGTAAAAAGTAATTGAGATTTATTTTGGTTTTTTTGGGGGTCACTGCACAGGGTGGTGCTGCTGGCATAATAAAGGAGCAAAGTGGGGACAGGACCAGCACTTTGGTAGTCAGACTGTAGGTAATCACAGCATAAATGTTTGTATGTTAGGAGTTAATTTTTCTAAGGCTATTAAGGACGGAAGAGCATGCTGTGAATGACTAAAAGTGTAATTTCTGATAGATTTTCAGCATTTCATCTGTGATCTATGATTTCAGTGTCTCATTAGTTTGATTGTCACAATATTAGCAGTTTACTAAATGGATACTTCCACAAGCTTATGAATATGCTCATTAATTTATTTTTGTATCATAGTTGACTCATTTATGCAAGTCACATTTTCCTTTGAGCAATATTTTTTTTATTTTTGCTGGTGATGATGACACATTCAGAAGTTGGGAGACTTTTTTGATTTCTAACATTAAGTGCATTTTTGGGAAGCCTTCTAATGATATTTTCATATCTCTTATTTTTTTTAGACAGAATTTCTTTGATCACTAAAGATGAAGCAGAGGGAAGTTTGGTGACTACTGAAGAGGCTGAAAAGGTATTAGTTTTTTAATGAGCATCTATTTGTATAGAGCCTGTGCTATGGAACAGAAGGTTCTTTCTTATGTGGATAAATCTTTAGATGAATGGAAATAGGATTCATATGAAGGAAGAAGAGTGTCCTTTTGCCACACAATTGAAATTGCCCCAATTCAGAGCAAAAATAATTCCCTAGCGTGTACCACAGCATTTGCTTTAACTGGTCTTTAGAAAGTAGCATGTATTGACATCATTATCTGAAAATATCCTCTACAAAGAATAGGAACTTCAGGAACTCAGTTTAGTGGAACGGGAATAGATTATTTATATATGCAAGATCATTATCTGAACTTCATAGAAAGCACTGATCTCATTGTTATCACACGAGTTCAAAAACTAGGACACTTTTTTGTCTAAAGGCGTTGTAAACTCTAGCAATAAAAAGTTGTTATGGCTAGTTTTCACCAATATATGCAACGATATCAGTATTTTCCACTTTATGCCGTTCTTGTTGATTGATGGACATCATAGATGATACTGTTATTATTGGTGATCATGTTAGATCCTTTTGGAAACAAAAGTTTTGGAGTATTTGCATGTATCCTTTCTACAGAAATATAACACTTCAGTAACGGCAGTGATGAATGAAGGATGTCACAGTTACAAAGGAGCAAATTCTAACAGGCAGAATAGTGACTTCTGTTTGAAAGAAAGCAGAATTCAGAGTTGCTGTCAAAAATTGTATTTGTGTGGAGAGGATAAGACAGGCATTCTTGTATCAGGCTGCTAGCCATGATTTTAAATAGTTTAGGAGAAAGAAGGTCCTTATATTACAGACTCCTGAAGGTAAACCTGTGGGTAAAATCACTAAGTACTTTGCAGAGAAGCAGCTTTTCTAAAAGATGCCACATAGATTTTTGCAACTTCCAGGCCTTACATTAGCAATAACCAGAACGGGGTAGAAGTAGGTTCTCCATGAGTGAATTAATGACTGGGTAAAAAGCTGTATTTTAGAAACTGCTTTTTTCATTTGTAACAATTTACCTCAAGGTGAAGAAGGCACAGAAATGTTATGAAAACAAAAAGCTAACAAATTAAGAGTCCAGAAAGCTAAGCACATGTGCAGAGTACAAATGACGGAATACGATGTTTTTTTCTAGACATGAAGGGCCTACTGGCTGTTTCTCATCACACATAATTGTATAGAGCAACTTTTTTCCCCAGTGGTGGTTTTAAAGATATCAGTTTTTGTTACATATTCCAAATGCTATGAATTTACTTGGAAACTTCCTAAGACAATATGTTTCTTGAGAACTTCACTTTCCATTGATGCTCAAAATGTGCTAATGCTGTGTGAAATAGCCACTATTCCTTAAGGAAATCTCTACTAGCCATGAAGACCTTACAACATACTGTTGTCTTAACTGTGAGCTTGTGGCTAAAAAATACTGTGCCTGCATAGGAATGTGGCACAAATTATAGCATACCAAGGACTAGATTTACAGCTGCCAGGCTAAGCTGGAGCAAAGCATTTGTAGACTGACTTCAAAATTACTTTTCTGTTTAACGTCATCCTACAGTCAGCCAGGTATTGCAATACAGGAAATTCTTTTGTGATTGATTGAAGGTCCTACAACAGCCATAACTTCCCCTTAAAATAGAGGAATAAGAGAGATTGTATGAAATCAGCCTTGCAACAGAGTCCTTTAACATGTCAGTTACCTTGACTTAAGAATAAATGGGTTGCATCTCTTTGCTAGCTAGGCAGTTGGCAATCCCACTAGATAACTACCTCCCCACACTCTCCAGATTCAAAACCAAAACCCTGATTTGCCATTGACTGTCAAGGTTTTATATGACTTTTTATTTAAGAAACTGGGAGACTGCATATCCTTGGAGTAAGATCTGCAGGGATAGAAAATTTTATCTTGAGGTTATGGGGCTGATCTAAAATCTAGTCCTCCTTGGTCCAGTTAAACCCTGCCACAGGTTTCCTGTGTGATACATAGCCAGCATCTTCCTAGGTCTATAGTAGATTGCAAAAATGGTTCATTTGTTTTCTATACTGAAGGTGATACCCTTCACTAAGGACTTATATTGGATTTTTTAAAATATCACACAGCAGAGTAAGATGCAAGTTTTCTTCACCTCTGTAATAGGTCACATGCAAGCGTGTAGGTCTTGGGGATTGGCAGTCAGTGTGGTCCTATGTGACACAAAAGCCTTTTCTCTTACGGGCAGATCACTAGCTGATAGTTTCAGTACTGTTTTGAATATAAGATTTCAGGTTTATAGGGTTGCTGTCTGAAGGAGAAAGGAAGACTTACAAGGACACTTTATAGAGAGGTAACACGTAAAAATTTTTTTTCTTTTTGGTTGAGCTAGGTTATCCATGCATATTTTCCTAACAGTGAGAAAAAATATTTTAGGTAGGGTTTTTTTTTCCTGTAATAGTGGAGATACTTTTTTTAGAGCGTGAGGATGATAGGTTAAAAGAGCAGAAATGTCAAGTGCTTTTTCTGGTTGCTTTGGGGAAAGTAATGGATTTCAGCACAACTATTACATGTAATTTGCTTTTGCATAAATGTAAAACAGGTTTTGGAAAAAAAAACTTTGCATGTTCAGCATTTGATGGAAACGTCAGGTTTCAATTTATTGCAAATCTTCATCATACATTTCTTTAGCTTTTTGCTTTCTTTACCTAATTTAGTGTGGGAAAGCTAATTTTGAAAACTTTGAAAAATGTGCTGCTTTCAGAAATACCATTTGACTCTTAACTGTGTAAAATGAAATTTGATCTGGCACAAAAAGCCTTTCAGAGCTGATAATGTCATTAGCTTTTAGTTTCATAGTATGCGCTTTATATTACTACTAGATTGAGAACTTTGCCAGCAAAAAAGATACACAGACATACGGCATCTTGAAATTCTAATTCCTTCTGGCCCTGTCACTTTCTCATTTTTTTTGCAGCTACAAAATATATATGATAAGTTGAAGTCAGCATGTTAAAACATGAGTGTTGTCTGTGGAGTAAGCTTTCTACATTCCTCTTGGATGTTGCTGTTTAGGATGTAGGAGAGGTCTGACCTCTGGGTAGTGAGACAACTAGGCAGAGGTTGTCTACATGTGCTGTCTTTGGTGTTAACCAAAAGCAATGTGTTTGCTTTTCATCCTAATGGATCTGATATCTGGTTCTTTCCCGTAAAAGGGATGCAGCAGGTAACTTCCCAGTCTTTTACCCCTTGTCTAAAGCTGTCGCTATTGCTCTAGAAAAGGATCAGAACATTTTATTTATGTAAAATAATATTTAAGCTTTTTACAGCACAAGTATATTGTCTCAGAGACTGGTAGTGCTCTGATAGGGATCCCATGACCTTTTACACAACCTCCATGGCTGTTACAGTTGAAGAAGTCCTCAGGTAAACAGTAGCTTGCTTTCAGGAGCCAGCTGTTTGCACAAGAGAGTTACCTAAACTCTAACCAGGTATTTGTAGCCTGTTTAATGTGGTTATTTTCTGACTAGCTGTTGTCTTTCATCATCTAGAGTTATAGCGAAGTTGTTTCTGAATTAAGGATGATGGAACTCAAAGTCATGGAATGTGGCTTTTCTTCTTCTCCAGCTTTCACAGACATCTTTTTATCTGGGGCAGGGTTGTTCCCGCTCTACATACTTGTCCTGCAAGTGCATTTTAAAGAGGAAAAGAAAATTTATGATTTTATAGTAAGGATATTGGTAAAGAGACCTTAACTAAAACTTCTAGACAACTGGATACTTGTAAGAGTCATGTATTTCTGCTATTCTAGCTAAATTATTATTTTTTCACTATGTTAGGCTAAGAGAAAAATAATTCAGAGGTGGTTGTACTCCAGATATTGTCTGTATGTTTGATTTCAGTTGTTATAGTATCTGAGCAACTTACCTTTATCTTCTGTTTATGGATGCCATGCTTTAAGTGTAAGGCATATGGTGAGTTGTATCAGCAGCTAAGGCAATAGAATTTTATGTAATGAATTTTCCATTTTTAAAGACTGGCCATCTAACCATCTTGCGTGTTTGAGGGTTTTTTTAAAAATTTTTAAATTCTAACCATCTTGCGTGTTTGAGGGTTTTTTTTAAAATTCATGTCTTTGTTCATTTGTTAAATGGTAATTGAATTGAATGGGAAACTTCTAAGTTCCACACAGAACTAGAATGTTGTACTTAAGAAATTTGCTCAACAAGCCATTGGTCAGCTTAAATATGTATTAATATCAATGGGGGGACAGTTTGCTGTCCTTCAGCATTTTGTAGCTACACACAATACTACTTTTAAAATTTTTTTTTTTTAAGAACATAAACATGGCCGTACTGTAATGGACAAAATTTCCATCTAGCCCAGAATCCCATGTTTGACAGTGGACAATAACAGATGGGTAGGGAAAAGTGTACAGTCCCAGGCTCCAGCTACTGGTGTCTCAGGTACTTCCTGTGCTTGAGGTTGTTTCTGTGGACTTGGTAGACTTCAAAGGATTTCTCTTCTATGAACTTTCCCCATCTCCTCGTGAGACTAGGGACTAATATTTGCAGCATCTTATTACAGGGTCTTCTACAGCTTAACCGTACGTTGTCTGAAGAACCACATCCTTTTGTCTGTTCAACACACTTCACCATAAAATCCTTTAAAAGCAAGTCTTATGAAATTTCCTGTACTTTATGATGATTTTAGAGGGTGGAAACCAGAATAAACTTAATTCATGATTTTTAATTACAGGTGGATTTGGTCTGATATACAAAGGATACATTCTGTTAATTTAACATTAAGGGTCTGAGTTTTGTCAGTATCATATAAATACATTTGTGTTTTCAGTTCTTGGCTCTGAAAGAAAAGGAAAATGAAACTCTGCCTTCCACAGACGAAGGTGGTGATGTTGATGATTTGGTAAGTACCATAAAGACATGATGTGGCTTTAGAATTAAACTGTAACTGAAAGGTGCAGTGAGAGAGCGTGCGTGCTTCTAAAGCAGTAGATTAGAGTGCATGGCTTAGAAAACACCTAAGGAATTGAGTCAGAAAAGAGCCACGTGAAATTACTTGTTTGCTATTGTAAAACATAACCAGGTATGTAATTTCATGATGGCAGATACTATGCTATGTAGTTACACGGGTTTTACATAGGTTAAACGTGTTCTCTAGTGTGCTTCAAAAGAGCCAGTGAGACTGCTTATTTGATAGCAGATTGTTACAATTTACTGTAATAGCATTTAACAAAGCTTGTAGATCTAGAACAGCTATTGATGTGGGTTGAAAACTGAAAATCATTTAGAAAAAAAAGATGTTTTAATCTTCTCAATTAACCTTCTCTATATAGGCTTGCTGAAATTCAAGGATTTCAAGAGGGTTTTTAATAAATATTTTAGCCATTTTTTACGGGCTGAGTCATTACAAATCTGTCTCCAAGGCTTAAGCTGATAGTGTAGACAGTTTTAAAGAAGCTTCAATAGCAGGCAGATTTCTACTTTTGGACTGTACTTTTTAAAATTTATAAATTGCATATATGATTATGTGAAGATGAGATTTTTAGGTTTGTTTTTGTACTTTATAGCAGCTTAGTATTAAGTTCTGTGCTGTCCATTTATGTTACATCATAAAGATTTCCGAATTTGTTTTGTCTTCTAAGTGCTAAACACACGTAAGAAATAACTTGAATTCAATGCTGCTTTTTCCAAATCTGTTTCTTCTATTTGCAGCTGGACATGATGTGACTGGGCGATATATGGTGACTATACAAGCAAAGTTTTGGAAGAGATCTCCCTGTGAGATGGGGCACAAAACAGGATGCTAATGAGAAAACAGTATATTCATCTTTATTTTCTCGAATGAGAGCAGAAATCTCAGAGACATTTCCAGTTGTTATAAATGCCATCTGACTTTTCAAAGCTAGAAAAGAAGATTGAAATAATCTGAAGTATTTGTGAAGTAATGATACCTTTAAGGCATCTCTTTTTTTTTTTTTTTAAGCACACTGAATCTAGCTTATCCTTGATACTACTTTCAGCTAAACGCTACTAAATTTAATGAGAATCTGTGCTGGTGCCTGAAATTCTTGTTACATTGCCTGGGAAGGAGGATAGAAATGTCACAGTGAGGTTACCAGGTAATGTTGAATCTTTAGTGGAGGTAACTCCATAGCATTATTGTTACAGAATGGAAAAAGTCTCTATTTTCATGCTTTTTTCCTATTAAAAAAACAGAGGAAAAAAGCCCACAGAGGCTTATGGGAAAAAATTCTAGGCCAGGGAGTCGCAAAGTAATACTTTGAAATACACAACAGAATGTAAAGCACACAGCAAAGCCAAGTGTGCTGATTTTGCCACACTGTACCCAAATCAGTAATTATGGTCATCTTTGTACTACAGGTTCTCTATCCTGTCACCTCAGCAGCTGCTCAACAGTCTCTGTCTCTTTCTGTTATAGATTTTCCTGTTTTATTTTTTAGACTTTTAACTAGTACGGTTACTGTAGATACTCCTGATGCTAAAAGGATGAATAAATCAGTTATATCCCCATTTCATACACTGCAGATAACTGCTAACACAGAGCGGAAGAATCCAGGAAAGCTCGACACTGACACCTGTGATAGATAACTGATAACAGTTAACATTAGTAACCAAAATGGAGTACTGTCTACACAGAGCAATCCAAAGTAGTCAAATACTGCTTGGAAAGAGATACTCAAATTTGATTACAGATCTGGAGAGACACTAATGACACCTTCGCAGATGCTTTTTTGTTACAACCAGATTCATTCCTTTAAAAAATGTTCTTTCATTATTGCAAATGTATAAACATACTGTGCAAAATGGTATTAAGATCATAAGAAAAAAATCATGAGCTGTAGTTAAAAAATGTTTTGGAATATCTGCACTTTATACTGAACAACAGCTCCTGTGTGGGAAACAGCAACTGCTTTTTGTCCCTGTCTCCCTACACAGCGACCTGCTCTCTCCTCTCTTACATCCTATCGATTTAGTTCATGCAGACTTTGAAAGGGTTTCTCAAATGCAGATGGCAGGGAATAAGTGATCTTTCCAGACCTTGAGAGCATTTGTGTCACCAGAAGATATTTTTCTGAACTGTAAATAACAAATACTTGGTCAGTCCATTGTTTTGGATGTCTTTTAAGGCCAATTTATAGAGTATAACACTGGCTGGGGTTTTTTTTACATTTTATTCATTTGTTTGATTAATAAAATATTTAAAAATTTGCTTTTGTCTTCTTCAGAACCATGTTTGCTAAAATCAGATGATTAACTGCCTATGCAGTGCCTAAGAGAGACTATCAAAAGCCCCTTTTCTGAGCATACAATGCAAACTGAATATCAAAAGCCCTCTACAGAAACTGACAGTAATTACTTGTTCTATTCTTTACAAACTCTAAACTTCACAACACCCCAATAAAATAATTTTTACAGTTTTGCAGAGATGATGAGAAGTCTTGGTCAAGACTAGACAGGATATAGAATTACTTTCCAAATCAAAATAAGGATTAGGGCTTTCTGTTTCTTTTGAACCATTTGACCACATTTTTAGAGAGTATTGCTTCTGTCAAGCAATAAACATTTAGTTCATGCAGTATTATTTCATAGATCTTCTTGTTACCTGTACAGCACATTTAGGCTCAGCATGGTAACTGAGTTGCTAGTACTGAAGAGGGCAGTGGGAATTTATGACTCATAGTTAAAACAAGTGAAAGCAAATCCGTAGAAGGCAAGCAAAGTGTCTTTCATTCTGCCCAGCCTTCTGGGTATCAGTCATCAGAAGCTTGTGATATGTCTTACTGAGAATCTATCAGATAGCAACCTGATTTTACACTTGTTCTTTGGCAAAGGGCCAGCTTTCAGGTTCTTATTAGATGACTGGAAGAGATCTTTCACTTAGTCTAAATTCACATTTTCAGTTATAAAGCCTGACCTAGTTACTCATTAATACACATTCTGAACTGCAATACTGGCCAGTCTTCAGAAGCAATAGAGCAGTCTTCCACTTCAAAAGCAGACATGCAGGAAACGCCATGCAACTTTGTTTTCTTGCAAGCAGCTGAACATCCCCTGTCCTGTACTTCATAGCCAGAGAAGTTATCAGTGTGTCTAAAGAAAGAAAAGATAATGGCTGTGATTTTGTTATATGTTACTGATTTATTTTCTTTTTCCCCTGGAAAAGAATGCCTCTCTGGAAAGCTCTTTGGGTGCTAATAATATGGGACAGTAACCTTGGTTAGCCTTGTTTGCCGAGAGGTCAAAGCTTATTGCTGTCTGTGTCTTTCTGTTAATCTACTGCTCTGATATCTCTTTAACTCATTGGGCAGTATCAGGCAGCTTTGATGGAGGGGCAGTGGTTTCAGCATTATGTTTTAAAAGATTTTTATGAAAGTTGATGCTGGGAAGAGGTGAAAGGGAAAGGAATGAAGAGTTCAGCCTTTTCTCCTTCTTTGGCTGGCCTGGCAGCTGAGGGTAGCAGCTGGCAGGCTAATCATCATGTCACATCAGCAATATCATGCGTTGCCTAGTCTGCAGGTCCTCTTCCTTCTCTTCCTCAATTAGAAGAGGAATGTGGATCAGAAAAGATGTTTTGTAGCGTGGACTTTGAGAGGTGGAAAGTATTAATTAATATAGGAGCTGGGGCCATAGCATGAAACTGTGAATGCTCCACAGAAGGGACAAAATACTGTTTTTGGGAGCCATAGAGTAAGTATGAGGCTCTTCCAATAACAATGTGCTTTCTTTACCAGCAGCCTAAAGTACTCATAGTACTTTTTGCTGTTAGCAAATCATGAATTATTTCACAACACTAAAAAGTACTTAAATTTGGTCAGACATATATTTACTGGTGTGTCCTAATCCTTAGGACCCCTCTGTATGCACCAGGTCAGCTGTATGGACTTCTATGAGAGTTTGGGAAGTCTATGATGGAATTGGTAGGTTGACCATAGAAATGTATTTAATGTTGCTTTCAATGTATCAAACCAAAGAATTGTTTTTCTTCCTTATTTTTACTGAGTTCCAACCCTGTCTCATCCTTTCTTCCTATTTTGGTGCGCAATAACAGGCAGTAATAACTGTCATTTCCTTTTACTCCAGAAGGGAGTGAATCCTGCAACTTTCAAGATATTAACAGAAAGCAGAAATACCTCCAATGTATAACTAGAAACATTTTCTATCTACTGAGACAATGCATAAAAGGAGCACAAGCCCCTGAGGAGACCAACTGAGGTGCAGATATTTTTGCCTGAAGCATGTGGATCAGACATAATGCTAGGTAAAGTAAGATAAAATAGCTGTAGTACCTGATTGTTGGAATTTTATATGGCTTGGATGTGTGAGAATTCGTTCTCCGGCTTGCTAATGCGAGTAGTCAAATGACAAATATTCTCTCCCCACAGTGTGAGGTACATCCATGATGTGAGAAATGGTATAGAGCCCCCTGCACCATGTTGGCTTTTGACAAGAGTTATAGCAGCTATATCAGAATGCTTAGGGACCCTTTACTTACTAAAAAAGAGGGAGAGGGAAAGAATTTTTTTATTTGGTTCCAAGCAGGCCAGCATGGAAAGCCCTGATCTGAATAGTTAAGAGAGTCGGTTTTCCCTGTGGTCCCATAACACTGTGCATGAATCCCACGTGAATTTCATCTTCTAGCCCTCAGCCTTCCTGAATGTTCAGGGAGTGTCACTTGTCTGTCTACAAAGGATAAAAAATAGCTCAGCAAAGGTGAGATGAGAAATAACATCATGTCCTTTGTTTAGTAACTTGGGATGTAGGTTTTTCACCCTGGAGCCTTCTAGTACTTGTGAACTTTCAGCAGTTACCAACCATAGTATCTCCATGTTTCAATTTGGCCCCAAAGTTTAGAAGGCTGCATACTCTCCAGGAAGAACTTAGCATAAGCAATATTGATCCACCTTTCACAAAACTCTGCTTGGGTAGCATACAAATTTGTGTATCATCTGAATCCCACCTTCAACAAACATTCTGATCATCTTCTAGAAGCTAAACTTGCTGATACACTTCATTTTCTTGTGGGGGAATTTATTAAAGATAACATCAACCAGTGGGTATATTCTTCTCCCTGAGGAAAAGGAGTAAAGGAGACAAAGGGTTTTGGGGAGGAAAGCATTGTTGGTGAGATAGAAACTACATATGATTAATGAACTTTCTTCTGGTTTATGTTCTACCACTTGAAGTACCAGAACTTACCAGTGTGTTCTGTAGCTTATTAAGCCATTGTTTCTCTGGTATGGGTTGTGTTTTGCAGACACTAACATTACCTTTAGAGGCATGCACTTATCGCAGAAAGGTCTCGAAGGGACAGAGCTAGGAAGGTTTTTGTCTTAAGCCTTTAGTATTTGCTAGCAAACAAGCAAAACTCAAGATCATCTGCACTTACAAGGACCATACGTATCACTGAGCTGGTTGGGTTTGTGGCGCATTGTTTGTGAGGAGTCTGTGGCTCTATCAAAAGGGACGTTCAAACTTTGTGAGATCTGGTGGTCAGGCTTCTTGGGAGATAAAGAAGGTACTCTAGATGAGGTATGTTCTATAACAGGTGGAACCTCTCAGTGGTGTGCTAATACTAAATCAAGCTGTAAGTTAAAGAGTTGGAGAAACAGTCTGTATCCCCCATAGCTTCATTAAAAATTTTTCATTGTCTTATTTTGTAAGAAAGTGAGAGAGCTAATCTTCTGGTTCGCTAGTGGAGGACAGCAACAGTAGGGTTTTATTCCTAGCTCTGCTGAAGACTCATTTGGGGCCACTTATTCAACCTCTCTGCCTCTTGATTATCCTCCCTTTGCAATTGGGGAAAGTTGTTTACTCATGGTGTCTCACAGAGAAGGCAGTTGAAAGACTTTTGAGGGACTTTGGTTGGATGAGACTTCATATAGAGAGGATATATAAGTGCAAAAGTTTTATGGCAAAAGATTTGGGGGGTGGGCGGTAAATGAAGACAAAAAGCAAGTTATTGTGATGCTCCCTGGGACTTGAGGAGAACACGATCAATAGTCTTGAGAGAAGTGGAGCAGTGGGAAAGAGAAGGCAGTTGAAAGACTTTTGAGGGACTTTGGTTGGATGAGACTTCATATAGAGAGGATATATAAGTGCAAAAGTTTTATGGCAAAAGATTTGGGGGGTGGGCGGTAAATGAAGACAAAAAGCAAGTTATTGTGATGCTCCCTGGGACTTGAGGAGAACACGATCAATAGTCTTGAGAGAAGTGGAGCAGTGGGAATTCCATTTAAGTGTCTGCAGCAGGGATCAGGAATATGTGAGAGGCAGGCATTAAACAGACAAAGACCGAGGTATTCTGGAGAAATGGACAATCAGTTATTCCACTTAATGACTTTGAAAAGCAAGGAGAGGAAACAGATGAGATTTCAAAGGTTATTATTGGAAAGAACAGCCTTTCTATATCTCTTTCACAATCAGAAAGAATGAGCTGTTTTACATAACGAACATTTACTTACTGTTCTCCCAGACATACGCACACTGACCTATTTAAAAATGCAAATGGTCACAAAGTTCCCTTCAGGCAGTAGTGACAAAATCAATGTAGAAGGAATAGGGCTAGTCCAGAAAGACAATATGTAATTGGGTTGTAGCTTGTCTGGCAGAGATTTCTCTGCAGTCCTGAGGAGATGGAAGCAATAGAGGCTTTAGCATTTGAATGACACACTCTCATCTTACACATGAGATTGTGTATAATCCCCATTAACCCAAAGCTAATGATGATTCAGATGTAAGAACTGCAGTGAGACAGAGGACATGCGAAAAAGAACAAACATGAAGAGAGAAAAACATGCAGGAATGACCTTTTCCTACAATAGGTCACTGTAACTTGAAACACAACAAGAGCAATACATACCCAAGGGGACTACTGGAAATCAAGGGAACCGAATCTTTGCATATATGTTACAGAGTGAGTGTGTGCTGGAAAGCAGGACCAGCTTCACCTTCTGGACAGCTGTATCTTCTTCAAGGGAAAATTACTTTGCAGAATCTAGTTCTTCATGGAAGAGCTGTGAGCAGTTTCAGAGATTTGCTGTGGGGTAAAGAGAATTGAAAGGCAGATCCCAGCTGCATGGAGAAGCATATGTTAGATGCGCAAAGCAAATTGTTTCCTCCTTTTATATTTCACTGCTGAAGTTTTTGTGCAGGAATTTCCACGTAATGGGATCTGACCTCTGGGTTGCCAGTATCTGTTCCTGAAAATGACTCTAAGCCAGACAGCAAATGGTTCGAGACTGGTACAAAAACCATAGGATGAGTGGAACAGAAGAAAATAAGCTGTTGTGATTCTCTTGGTAGCTGCAGAATGACCAAAATTGTTGGGGTGAAATTCTGTATTTTGTTTGGCTTTAAAGAAGCAATCAACCCCAATTCCCAAATCCTAGAAGAGCAAATGCATCTGAAGATAATTTACCTATGTCTGTAGCCTTCACTGTAGAAAGATTTCCTGAAGTCTCTGAAGATTCCTGTGTGCCCTCAGAGCCAGCATGAAACCAGCCGATGGAGCAGATGTTGATGACTGTTGCACCACAGTTATCTTGAGCATCATCAGTTCTCCTCCTGATAGCAATGTCTGCACAGAGGATACTAAGGCAAAATCACCAGGTAGGCCTAGAATTGGCAGCCCAGTTGCTCAGGTTCAAAACGCTCTGGCGGCAGAGTGCAGGGAAGCTTGTGAGACTGCTGTGAATGCTCTTCCTCTACACTCATTTGGGGACTTGTTGGGTACCCAACTAGCCAGCCGTGCCTGTGGAGCACAAATTGCTCCCTGCATGAATTAAAGGCAGCAAGGGAACTGAGAGAGGAGGAGAACAGAAAAGTGACTCAAAACACATACACACAGTTCAGGATCAGAGATTAGCTGGAAAAAATAGTGCTTCAAGACAAGGAGGGAGGAAATTGAACAGATGAGGGCATAGTATTTACTATGAGAAGTGGGCAAATCATATCAACAAGCACATTCCCTTAGGATTCATTTAAATGGACACACAGAGGCCCTAAGGAGGAGCAGAAAAAAAATATGTTCTTTCTTGGACTTTGCATGGCTTTCAGGATTTAGCTGTATGTCTTCAGCTCAGAATGCTACTTGGTGATAGAGAGTTCTTGTAGCTGCTATGCATGGAGCTTGTCAATATTTGTAATGTATAAACCAGTCTGTATTAATGCACGTTAGCTGTTTGTAGATAACACCCATGTGTCCTAGAGCTGCAGTCCCTTAATGGGATGCTTTTAACAACGATTACCCGGGCTTGCATAGCTTACTGAAGGCATTTTGCAAAAAAAAAGTCACAATGTAGAGCTACAATTTCTCCAATACATCGGACTTTTCAAAAGCAGTTGTGCTTTCTGGATCAGACAGCTCCATTCTCTTGCATTTATTCAGTTGGCTAATTTGCCAAGTTTGTCACTTCTGCTAGCATTGCTGTAGAAGCCTTAAAAGGTGTATCTGGCCTGTCTGTATCAAGGGTGCAGGTGTAGGGATCCAGGGTTGGGTATCAAGAGCTGAGGAATCCTGTAGCTTTGTGTCACAGTGCTGATGGCCAGCTGCCACTAGCGTGGTTGTCCTTCCTGTCTGCCTGTGCAGCCATCCTTAGGAAGCTGCATCTACAGCAAAACAAGACTAACATATAGAAAAAGGTTTACCAGAATGATGATGTAAACAGCCTTTGCTCCCTGTGCAGTTGTTTTTTCTGAGTTCAATAGGGTGGGAACTTTTTGTCGACCCAGGGTCAGGTTCTCAGTTTCTTCTTCATTTCCTTTGGGAAAGGTTGCCTCTATGGTGGTGATGTCTGTGGACATGTGAATGCACATGCACACGTGACAGTTGTTCCCATACAAGCACACAGCTCCATAGCAGCACAGAACAGAAACACTGAAATCCCCAAAATTAATTTTTAAAATGTGAAACAGATGGGTTATAGCCTTCCCTGTCTTTGCATGCTGCTGTAATTTGGGGTAAGAAGCAATGAGTGCTTTATGAGTTGCCGTAGGCTAAGTGTATGATTTTTATTTTTTTACTGGTGCCCTGAGATCATTAACAGACTCATTTGCTGACCAGCTGACTGTTAACACCCTGGGAGGAAATGCGTATTTTATGTTTACCAACAGAACTCACAGATAGTCTCACTTGTCTCAAGCTCGGCAGGCCTTTGGGCACCAAATGGGCTCGTGTACTTTGCCTCTTGTGCCTCTTGTGTACAGGACAGACAACAAAGCAACCCCTTCAACTGGGTGATACTTCTCTGCGAGATTTTAAAGGAAAAGCAATGTGTTGAGTGACAGTGGCTTTGCTAGTTGGTGTTTGAACATCTCCAGACTTTAATGCTTTAATGTGAAGAGACAGGGAAATGCCATCACTCCAAACTAGCAGAGGTGGGTTGGGAGTGAGCTGCCCTGGCTCTGTCTGCTGATTCTCTAATGTCTTCTCTTTCTTCCCTTACCGTTGCCATGGGTTTGCCATATATGTGTTATGGTCAGCACATTAGGCCCCTTGTACAACTGCTGTCATGCTGCTTTTGCATACGTGTTTGAGAATGCAGACATCCACTAACTGTAATTTGGGATAAGAAGCAATGAGCGATTTACAAACTGCCGTAGGCAGGGTGCATGGAGACTCACGCTGTAACCGTCACTGCCTTGCTGGTCAGCGGGAAGCAAAGAGAAGATGGTTTCTGAGGAGGTGACCTCACATGGAAGTACTGTAACTTTTCTTTTTCTATCTCTTTCCGTGCACTGCACCTTTTCAGTGTGTTCCCCTGCCTCCTTCACGTGCCACGTGCACTGTGTACGAAGCACTTCTGAACTTGGCTACAGGTTTTTAGGTGTCCATCTAGCTTTGCTCACTTACTCTTACTTTTGCCTTTTTGGCAGTTTACAGCTCCAGCCATATGACTGCTCTTTCCAGCCTGTTTTGCTGCTGTGCTTCATTCTCAGCTCTTACCTTCAGCTAAAATTGGCACTATCTGCTGCACTTCCAGGTTTGGGAGGCAAAACCACTGGTTGCAGGAAATTGCAATCTGATTCTGAGTCCTGGGGGCTGGAATGAGACCCCTCAAACCCTTCTGACTTGATGGCTTTTCAAAATTCACCTTTCCAGAAGGATACCAAGGAAGCTTCAAACCACCATTCTTAGGGGACCTAACTATTTCTCCAGTGCTATATGGTAGACCCTTGCCAATTTTTCGTCTTTAGTGCTAGGACACTCCATTATAGTTTTTCATCTTGTTCCTGCTGTACAACTACTCTTTGTTTTCTGGGGCCAGTGTCAACCTGGTGACAATTATCTCTCCCTGAATTTTCTTGTGATCACTAGTTCCTGAAAATCATCTGGCCAATAAGGTGAGAAGAACTTGCATTATGGTGCTGCTATATGAGCACTTCTGGTGTTAAGCATATATATTTAATTCATGTCCAGAAATTTCTATGAATGATGAACCAAGTACCAAGGATTTCCTGTGCTGCTGAATTTCTAACATGTACAGGTCGTTGTTTTTTTTTTTTCCAGTGAGAATCTTCTAAAAAGATTTCAGGACTTTGTGTGTTTATTAATAACTTAGTGGCACAGAGAGTGCTGTAATAGCTTACTTCCATCCTGAGGTTTTCAAAAGAACATTGTGTTGCTCCTGTTTTTCAGCTGAGTGATGTATAATGTAGAGAGGCAATATCCACACAGATGGGTCAGTATTGGTAGAAAAATAGGTGTTGGCAAGGCAAGATCGTTTCTGTGGAGGATTTTGAAGATGTCCCTTTTGAACTAGGACACAGTCAGTGGCAAAGGCTGTGCTCTGCCTGCATATTCTGTGTGCATGCTCCAGTGTCCCAAGGCTGCATTGCTTTCCTTGCAGAATTAACAAAGAAAGTGTCCTTCACCCACAGGCCTGAGGGTAGGTGTCTTCAGATGATGTCTGCAAAAATAGGTTAGATCTGAAAAAAATCTAGTGGAGGCAGACTGGTTGTGCTGTTCCCTTACCCCCTTATTGTATGTCCTAGTCAAGAGGTTAAAGCATTTTCTAGCAATATTTCTAGCAAATTCAAATCCTTCCTCTACCTGATTCCTCTTGGTTGTTAATCTTGAATCTTAGTCTTTACTGCTGAAGATGTGCTCTTTTGTATAAGTGTAATATCCACTGGGTGACCAGCTGGAAGCTACATCTGTCAGGGGACTATTAAGTACCAACCTCGAGCTGCATTTGCTGGGACATTCTCAGCCTGCTTTGCAGACAACATCCCCTCTAGGCCACCAGCTACTTAGAAAAGAGCCCCTTTGCTTTGAGGACAGTGTCTGTCTGACCACACTATGAATGAACAAATTCTGCAGTTTGCATTTCAGGAGGGATATGTAGTAGGAAGGTGGAGGAGGTGGACTGAAAAAAAGAGGACATCATTTTACAGTACGGGAGAGCTAGATTCTGTTCTGGGTTCTGCCACAGACACTCTGCACCTTACATTCAATGTATTCCTCATTTTGCCCCCTATACCTGATTGCAAAGTGCCCATTTATCTATGCAGTGGATGAGTCCTGTTGGGCAGAGATGGAGGTCCTTCTTGGAGTCAGCTGAGGTGGCTGAAGACTGCTGCTGCTGCTTTGTTGCAGGACTGCTTTTTGCTGGAGGCTTGTCCTTCCCACCAGCAGCTCTCTGGTAGAAAGGATGTGGGAGGTGCAACCTAGCTCATTGCTTTGCAAAGCCAGCCAGGCTAGTTCAGTCACCTCTGCTGGTGACTTGAACCCAGCTGGCTGGCTTTGAGGGATGCTTACATTCCTGTCCCACCAACTCCAGCATAAGGCAAGCAGCAGTGTCCTAAACTAGTGCTTAAATAGTGCCAAGATACTGGCTGAGTTGGCGCCTTAAGTAGAAAGCTAAACTGGCTTGGAGTGTGGTGCCTGTAGCTCCATCTGAATCATGATGGAAGTGCTGCATTTACTTGGTGACAGCTCCTCTCCCAGCTGCTCTTTGGAGCTGAATGCTGCTCCCTGGGCTAAAGCGAGTCATCCAGCTTTGCACTTTTCGCCATACAGTTTGTATGACAAAGGAGTGATTTTTATAGCTCAAATAAGATCAAGCATAGATGATCTTTTAATGAAGTGATCTTTGTGCCTGATTGTATTAACATCACAGGGAGACAAATGCACTTGAGCTGCAAAGAGTTCCCTGCAGCTATAATTAGATGAATAAAGAGGTTCATATTGATCTGTAGATCAGCAGGAGGAAGGAAGGAGCATCACCCATGTAAGCTTTTGAGACCAAAAGCTAGTGCAGGCTGCAGAGAAGCCAACTTAGGATCTTGATCCTAAAGTAAAAGCTCTAGCCAGCTCGTCTGATGCTGGCTCCACCTACTCTGCAAAAAAGATGGCATTGAGCTGAGCCCATGCCACTGGGGCTTTTGGTGTCACTGTGTTGCCTGGAAGGAACTGTGTCTGAATTTGTGTAGTGCAACTAAGAGAGCACCTGCACTTGGTTGATCAAGCAATGAGCAAGGTAGTGGTCTGGTCTAAGAAAACTTTATGTAGGGCTCTCCTTATTTGTTGGCACCAAGTCAGCTTCTGCACAACTCAGTGGAACAAGCAACAACTGGGGATCTGTAAAATCCAGGTCTAGACCCAACTTCAGCACTGTCATCCTGTGCAACTGTTACTCCAGCTGTGCCTATTAGAGGAAGGAAGGTGCAGCCTTCAGGTAGGGCTCTAGGCTGGCAAACAGAAGTCATGTCCCTGCTATAGACCTTTGTGGACTGGCTCTGCATGCTTTAGCTGGGCCAGTCAAAGCCGGTGAGGAAGTGACGTTGGTGACATGTCTTCCTGTGTGCCATTGGTGCAGTCATACCTGGCCCAACATCAAATGTGGCGACAAAAGCCCCAAGGGGCTTTTTAAGGTCCATTTGGATCATAAAAGACAAGCAGCTGGTCCATCTCTGGAACCCTTTCTCTGGGGTTATGGTATTTAGCAGTGGGCTTTGCTCTACCAGCAAATGCTTTTCAGTGCTGGTTTCTCAGTGGAAAGCCGTGTGCCCTCAGGGATTCAAATGATGCAAAAATCCAAACTTTCCCTGCACTGCAGGTTTGGAGAAAAGGTGGAGAAGGCACGGGAGGCTGAAGATAAGCATGACAAGACATGCTTCAAGGCAGATTCTGAATGACTCCAAAAATACCCCTGCTGTTCCTGGTAGCAGAATGTGTCTCTGTGGGTTCAAAATGTGCCTGCATTGAGACTAGCATTGTCCTGACATCTGTCAAAATCCAGCCTTCGATAACTCTGCAATCAAATCTTTTTGAGCCTAATATAAGCCAAACTTTTCTACCAACTCATCTTGTTGCTGCTGTCTGAGCACCTGTAGTAGGGATGGCATAGCAAATTCTCATGAAATGCATTTTGAAAGTAATCGTGTCTTGTTGCCTCCCTTGTTAAATATAGGCTGTAACTGTGAGAGATAGTTGACACAACCAGAGAAATTTTTATTTTAAGCACATGCGTTTGTCTGTAGTAACACCTTTAAGTTTTGATTCATTTTGCAGATAGTGCTTGAACTCTAGACAATCTGCTTTTAATCGGCACCATGTTTCTTGTGATGATCTCACTGCACTTTAGTGGACTGGTAGTAACCTTTTTGCCCTGGTTTTGAGGTTTGTAATGTGTAGTAAAGTGATGTGCTCCAGGTCCCATAATTAAAAGCAGCAATGGCAGCAGACCTGGAGAGACCCAATTCCCTGCTCCGATGGTTTAGATCAAAATACTGAGGAAATGCATGGATTTTCCCATGTCCTGAAGCCTTCAAATCAGTGCTATGGATAGTTTTCTGGGAAATTCATGATTAACCAAAGGAGCTAAGGGGTGTGCAAGAAGTCAGAACAAATGATGCAGTTGTTGCTTCTGAGGTTAGAAATCCATGACTGCGACAACTTTTGCTTGCACGCTAGAGCATGGAAGAAGGATGGGAGGTGTTAAGCGGTTTCTTTTGCTTCAGATCTCTTGTGTAAGATAGAGCGATACTTTCGTCCCCTTCACTGGCATGGATTCGCTGAGGCTAATGCAAACTCTTGAACTTGGGGAAAGGGCAGATTTTCCCCCACGTTATCAACGGAGAAAGAAAAAGCATCTCACTTTTGTTCAAGGTAGGTTCACTGATCCTTTGTAAAGCATCTTGAGTGGATTGCTGTGTTAGCAGAAGCCAACATGTGTGTGACCCTTTTCTCTCAGGAAAGACGCAGCAGTTAAAAAGCAAGAGGTACAGAAAGCCCGTATTGCTTTCTGCTCAGGGCATTTCACTACGTGACTGCTCCCTGGTGACTGCTGTAGCCCAGTGTGTAGGGGTTTGCTGTCTCATGCAGCTGCTTGTGATCCTCGCTCCAAAGGGAACAAACATACTCCTTTTCAACTGGGCCTGCACTCCCTTGTTTTCTTTTTTAAATGCCTAAAGGAACATTTCCAAAACTATAAAATCTAATCAAAACTATCAAAACTATCTAGAATCTAATAATCTATTTATGCTTAATTCTTTGGGAGCTTGCAAGAGAGCTCCCAACACAAGTACTTCAGTGCAAGAGGTTGTTCATGCGCTCTTTGCTGTCTGCCGCAGCTTGGCTGATGGAGAAGGCAGTGCGGGAATGTGTCATTGGAGTCAGTGTTGCTCTCTGCCTGGCAAACCAAAGCATATGAAAGCAGATCGAATATATTATGTGCTGGCTGCCAGATTTTATGTGCTGGTAGTTAATTGCTGATATTTGTGGTTAGGACTTCTGGGTTCTACTTTTAGTTTTTCTGCGAGTTCTCCCTCTGCCCCCAGGGGCAAGTGGTTCAGGTCAATTTTGTGAGCAGAGCTTTGAGCAGGACTTCAACTGTGGTTTTCAGTGCTGCTCAGAACACGAGCGTGTCTGCCGTTGCTGATACACCCTTTGCTTCATTCAGTTTTGCACAAGAGGGATGTTGACCCTAGTCCTAGATTTTTCCTCCTTTTAGTGCTCCCTTGTTTGAGAGCAACTTACTGGTCAGTTCTTGAGTCCTTTGGTACATTCAACACATCTTTTGCACTTTCTGGGGCAGCCATCCTTCCCCTTTCTGTGCTTCAGAAGAGATATTTGGCTCAGAGGCCACCTGTGAAAGAACTGTGAAAATGCAGTGTTAAGCATATGAGATGGAGAGGCATGAGAGAAGTGTAATAATTTTGTTGGAGAGGAAGAAATTAAAAGATGTGCCATATACATGGGTAAGGGAAAAATCAGTTCAAGTCAGAGTTGAACCTGAATCAAAAATACTAGCTCTAATTCCCTCAAACCTGGTGGTTTTGTCTCTTGAACTGAGTTCTTATCAGCTGAACTGTACCAAGCTGAATGCTCAACTCCGGACACGTATGAATACTTTGAAACGTCATCTGTGAATGCAGATCTCAGACCAAGATCAAAATGCTAGGAGTGATGTGTTGTATTCTGATTTTATTTTTGCTGGTTTACATACCAATACAGTTTCATTGACTTCAGCAGAGAGATGCTTATTTTGTATATTCTTGTGGATAAAATTAGTCCATCTGCGTATCCAGATGCACTAATTAGTCTGTGACAAAAATAAGGCAGCTACACTGCAGTAGCCGGTTAGCCAACTCAAGAACTACACAGCATCAGAGAAGAGTTGTTTTTGTTTTCCTCCCAAAGACAGAGCCTTCCTCCTTTTGCAGCTTCTAAAGGTACAAACAAGAGACTCTCCTGACACTGAGAATGTAATTAAAAAGTGTCTAATGTGCCAGTCTAACTAGTGCTTCTTTTGACTGTCCATGGCAATAATGCTATGTCAGTGGAGGTATTAGTTGGCTTATAAAATAGGAGTTAGAAAGTGATACTTTTTTTGGATTACACTTCTACACGCCTGTTTGTGGAGGAACAGGACAGAAATGTAGTGGAGAATCGCTAATTCAATATAACACTTATTTTGCAGTGTGGCAGGTTACACCAAGCAGTTCTGTAGCACCTGGTCTATGCAGTGGATAAAAACAACATTGGGGCTTCCCTTGAGCTGATAGTGGTAAGAGAAATTCAAAGCTAAAGTTATACCCACATCCCCGGCTTACCTTGCAACGGCCAAATACTGCAGGGAGCTTGGAACGATGGTTCTTCTTGCAGTATGCTGTAAGGTTTTAATGTTTTTAAAACGAGTTGGATTTTCTGTTGGATTTTGGAGGGAGCTATGGCTTTAACATTAAAATGGGCTGAACCCTGAAACTGGGACAAAAAAATCCCTGCCCGTGGAGAGTGGTTTCTCAGTTCCCTCCCTGAATGTGCAGTCTTTTTGGGTTGGGCAACAGGGAAAGGACTTTTGGAGAGTAACATGAGTTATATGTATGATACTTGGAAGGGATAGAAAGCAAAACTGTGGGAAAAAAAGGCACCCATCCTGCCCCGTCCTCATCCCTTTGTCTTTTTTGAGTGGCCTTTAGTTGAGTTGCAGGTGGAGTCAGAAAATCTGACCCAAATCTTAGGTTGAATGATGGATTATTCCACAGTGGATGCACATGTCTGTACGCATCTGTCACGTCAACTGATCTGCAGAGACGTGCCGCCTTATCTGCTTCCTGAAGATGGCTTAAAATGCACTGGCAGAACATTAGCCTCCTCTCGCCCTTTGGGCTCAGGGGAGCACGGTGCTCTGAAGAGATACTTGCATGACTCTGACCTAGCTGGTTTTTTTTGAGGTGCCTAGGGCACATATGCATGCTTCTGTACTGCATGATATAGACATACCTTGAGGCAGCTGGAGCTCACCTGAGCGATAACAGCTGCTTGTGTGTTTCAGTTACTCTTCAAAAATTTTAATTCCTGGAACATCTGGACCATCCTAATTTCTCTTCCATTCTTCTCCTGGGAAATCTAGGTATGTATGTGGCATCTGTCTCTCGCCCTCCTTTGTTTAGATGGAGACAAAGAGTTATTAGTATTTGCAAATGTCCACTTCATCTGTTGGAAAGTGCCTTCCTACCTTTCCCCTTTCAGGTCCATTTCTTTCCTTGACTAGTTTCCTCTTCTGTAGCTGGAAAAGGGATCTGTTGTTTACTGTACCTGCACGTTAAAATTTGCTTTCCATAGCGAACCTTTTTACAAAGCTCGGAGAAACAGCTTCTGTAATGTAAAATGGGAGCCCTGTAAACCCTTTTTGTTGTCCTCTGCTTAGTTACCCCTGTTTTACCCTTTTATATGTGGTTCTTTTTCAATTACTGAACTAAAGACCCACCAATAAGCAAGAGCCATGCACCCTTCCTCTAACATGATTATAGGGCAATGATCTTTTGAGTTCAACATGTCTAAACTCATTGTTTCCTGCCCCATTCCAGCATGGGAAGTTGCAGCCTGCATCACACTCAGCTGAGGCTGCTGCTGCAAAGAGGATTCTCCTCTTGTCCTCAGGAGCGAGGCAGTGTTTAATCAGAACAGCTGTCATGCTTTAATGCGCTGATGCCTGCAATTGACTGGCAGGCAGTGGGATTGTTGTATTATGGTCGTATTAACTAATCACTGCTGATAATTGTATTAATCATTGTCTTGGATCTCTAGTATGAAGAAGCTTTAGTTCCTCAATTGTAACTGTGCGAGGTGAAATGCAAGAGCTGCTTAACAATGCATAAGTAGGATAAAAATGGAAGGAAAGGCTTTTTTCCCCCATCTCTGAAAAAGCAGTATCTTGTACTGCAAGGTCTCCAAACTACATGTTTGAGCTGCACTGGCTTTGAAGATGGTCTGTTGTCCTCTAGCCCTGTTTGCTGCAAAAGAAAGTGGTTTTTCGTGGTGTTCCCTCAAAATCCCATTGTGTCCCAGCTGGGCTTAGTTTGCAAGACTGATGTTCAGTATAGACAGAAGGCAAAAAGTGAAAAGCACTAATTCCTCCCCTTTCTGCTGGCTGTGGCCATTTTTCCCAGCAGTAGATTGACAACATTTTTTTCTCTTAAATGGTTGTGCACTAGGGCTTTCCCCTTTTGCCTACCTTGGAAAGTGGTTCTGGAGTCTAGGATTTCTTCCAGTAGAAAGTCCTTTGATCAGCTTCATCTTCTCTTCTTCATGCCCTGCCTTTGCTCCTGACCCCCACAGCCTGTGTCTGGTTTCTCAGACTCCAGCTCAGCACTGAGTTTTTCCTTGACCTGCCCATAGAGGGATTTGATTTGCCACCACTTTCTGGGCAAGTGCTGTTACTTTTTGTCATTCTTTGAATGATGAATAGGGAAAGCACTGGAAGAGTTCAGCTCCCCATTGCATTTCCAAAATCCCCCTTTATCAGGACTGGTCACAACTGGTCTGAGGAGAACGGACATTCAAGAGCAAAAATTTAACCCATTCATTACAGCTCAGAGAGTCTGGACAAAGGACAAAAAAGGCCAATGTTTTCTTAACAATCTTCTCAAGTGGTTCATGTCCTTTACTGAGATGCTCCCCTCCTCTGATCTTGAGAGGAAAGAAAGAAAGGGGAGAGAGAAGGTGATTAAACAAGAAGTTAAAATTGCTCCCAGTGTTACATCAAAAGATTAATGCATCATGTTGGGGATGCTTCAAGCTCCATAATCTGCTTTGTTTCCTCTGTTCTGGAGCTGTTCAAAGTGGTCTCTTCTACCAGTTCAGTCAGTGATGCTGTTAGATTTATTGAGGACTTTGGCAATTAATTGCTTTCAGACCTGAGAAGGGTCTCATTGTTGTTTGTCAGAGTTTTAATTAATCAAAGTGGCAGATGGGTAGTATCAGCCTCAAATGGTGGTGTAATTAACTCATTCATTATCATGTTCTCTTGCTCTGTGATGGTTTATAAAGGACATCTTTAATCTAGCTGCCATCATGCTGTCCCCATAGCAGGAGTTAAATGATTTTCATCAGTCTTTACCATAATTACCCTGTATCCAGGATACCATTAGGGAAAACGCTAGGTTTTGCCAATAAATATGTAGGCCCTCCTTGGCTGCAGACAGGTGAGTAGAGTTTGACCTCCAAAGGTGAGCGGGGCTGGTGAGATTGAAGTTCCCTTTGAAAGTCTCTGGAATTTCTTTGCAACTCACCCAGTGCCTCCAGAAACACCCTGTCCTGAACTGTCTGGTCTCCTGGCTCTTTGTGCTGTGTCAAGACAGAAATGTGATCAACTGTCACATGTTTCACAGACCAAAACAGCCTTCTTACCTTGGGGAAATAAAAAGAACACACCTTCTTAGGCCCTCAAAACTGGTTGTGCAAATTGCTGTGGGAGGGTTTTGCTCGCAGCTGACCAAGTCCTTGCTGGGGAATAGTGCCACTTTGGGGAGGGTTTCTTGGGTCTTTCTGAATGTTCCCTACCAAAGTGGTTTGAGACATGTCCTCCATAGTGAATGGATGCCCAGGAAACACTCCTAGACACTGGAGTTGTCTTGGTAAGTTGTTAGCATAGCTTTTGACATGCTTTTGGCCCAGGCTGTCTCCATGAGAGTAGCCAGCATGGTTCAGGAGTTAACACAGGTCAGGAGCAATAGACAGTTTGGATGTCTATTGGCCTTTTTTGTGCTGGGGAATAAGAGTCTGGACTTGGGTGAGTCTGTACCAATTGGCATCAGCACCAGAGAAAGGTCCTGGGCACATTGAGCGTACTAGGATATGTGTTGCCATAGATACTTGTCACGCATGAAATGAGGAGTTTGAAGTAGAACCAGAAGTAAAAGAACAAAGAACTTAAATCCCATGTCTCTGAAATATACCCAATACTCCTCCTAAATCTTGACGTGGTGCCTGGGAGGACTCATGACTACCTCATGACAACAGATGCTTCAGGAACTTTGGACCTGTACAACTGTTCATATCCAACTGGCTGCTTGCAACCTAATATGGGTGCTGGCGAGCTGCCTTTGCTTCCAAATGATATTTCCAGGATTGCCTGAATGGGATGTGAAAGCAGGAGCTTTGGCCTTCTGAGGAAACCCTTTGTCCTGGATGCTCTTCCTGAGAAGAAGGGGAGGGAGGGTCCCAGTCTTACCTCAAATGTAGCCCCTTTACATAAGGATGGGGGCAACCTCTGCATGGCACTGTCCATCCAAGCCATGAAGCCAGTGCTTCTCCCCAGCACTGAGGCCATCCTAAATAATGAGATCATTCACCTTGAATATGGTGTCAAGAAGACAAAGTTTACTTCTCTGACTGCTGCTTGAAGACTCTACCACTGCCTGCATGGTTGCTTTCAAAACATTTGGTAGGAACACAAAAGCTATTAAAATTTAGACCAAAATCCTCAGCCAAACCAATACTGTGGCTTTATTAATCAAAAGGTTTGGGAAAAGAACAGCTTAGCTTTTCTTAATTAAGATTGTCTTTCCCTGGCTGATTAATTACCCAGAATTCATTGCAAATCTCTGGCTCCATGGATGTTATTGATCCAGTCAGGCTGCTAGTTTGTGCTTGCAGGGATCTATCTGTGATCCTCCTTCTGTGGGAATTCGGGGAGGGAGGGAAGGAGGGAGCTGGCTGCCAGTTATTAATAGAATTTGGAACGGGTTTTTTTTCCCCAGCTGATTAAATCAAAATGCTAGACAGTTGCATCATCTTGTGCATCTCAGTAACAGCAGCAAATACCACCACCACCACAAGCCCAGAGAAAAGTGTGGAAGAAGTGTGGAGACAGATGCCAAAGGCAACACTGGATTTTTTTCTGGAGAGGTAAAGTAATGAGATTTTTTTTTTTACACGTGTTCAGAAACAGTGTGCTTAGAAATGTACTGTGAATGTTTCAGATGCCTCCTGGGCTGTAGTTTTAGTGTAATGTGATGGGTTGAAATCAAGCCCAGGACAAGGAACAGGATTGCTGGTCCCTTTTGATGGTGTCCATATGAAGTATAGGGGTGATCCCACCATAGTTGCTGGTGCTTGTAAGCTCAGGCCCAGTGGCCCACTTGCTGGTGGGGATGGAGTGCTAATGGTAAGCCAGTGACATCTGCCCCTGCTCTGCAGAAGAATAGCAAGTCTTGGCTTTCCAGAAGGGGAGGCTGAGACAGGATGCAGGTCAAGTGATGGGAGAGGAGCATTGCTGTTTGGCTATCTGAGAAAGGCAGTCCAAGGGATGTCCCCTGGGTGTGGAGCTCTCCCTGTAAAACATCAATTGTTGTGTGTGGTCATGAGCAATTCCCTTTCATAGATTGATTACTTTGGAAAATATAATGGGCACCAACAGCTTTAGCTTGTTGAGCACCTGATCTCCTTCAACCTTGCAAATAGTGTTTTAAAGCCTCAACACAGCCCTGTATATTGCTTCTTGTTTGCTTTGACTGTCAGGCAAATGCCTTAGTTAAACATTTTCAGGAATGATTTCTAATCCAGGGGCTGTCCTTTAGCACAAGGCTAGGCTTTCCATCTGGCCACTAGTTGACTATGGTGGCTGTACTTGCTCCTTTCTGCCTGGGTACTCAGCCTCTCTCTACCTTCCCTTTTCTGTTTTCTCAGGAATTTCCCCCCGCCACTGCAGTCTTTAAACAAGAAAACAAACAATTCCCCAAAGCTCTGAAAGATGCTTCTGATACAAGATGCGCTGTAATGATTAGAGCTTTCTGCAGTTTCACGAGTCACAAATGGTGATAGTTGTAGGACTAGCTGCCTTGCTGTTTAAAGAACAGCTTTTTGCCAGGCTTCGTTCACAGCCTTGCGGAGTTTGCTTTTTAAAAAATGCTGGTTTTCCCCTTAGAGTTTAAAATTCAGGCCTGGATTTTCAGGAGGTAGCAGTAATTTGAGGGCCCTAAATTTGCCTAGAAAGGGGTTGTTTACTTTTAGGAAAAGTTTAGCAATATTCTTTTGGGATTCTGCTTTAAAAAATCCCCTGAATTGACCACCCTGAATTACTTCATCCTCTTTGCAAATTCGGAACAAAAGTTGAGAATTGGAGACAGGTTGCAAGCAACAGATGTCACGAGCTTTAGGCCATCAGCACAATCAACTGCAGGGCTAAGAGGTTTGGCAGTTGGAGTCTCATACTGACTGTGGATGGTAGGAGAACCTCACAAATCCCTTAGGTTATTTCTCCCTTTTTCAGTAAGATGAGTGAAGAAACCAGTGTTTCAGGGACCACATCTTGAATTCAGCCTGGGCAGCTTAACTTACTTCCTCTGATTAATAAAGTCAGGGGAAAGACAACTGATTTGACTGCTGGCTACCCAATACATGCAAAAGAGCGGGTGGGTGCTTTTTTCCTAAGTTTAGGGATGGGCGTCAACTTAAAATTGAGACACTGGAGGCCAGTCGAGCATCTCAAATCATACTAGACAACTGTGTAGGCAGTTTGGTGCCGAATACAATTGGGATGAATAATTCCTAGGAGGTACCTATTTTTCTCTGATGATTACAAAGGCAGCTTAGAATTTGACAAGTGGCCTTTAGATGTATTAAGTTGGGTGAGCTGTAGCTGTAGACGCCTACATTAAATACCTACATAGGCAGGTTGAAATATATGGCCTTAAGCACTGCTCAACTCATAGAGGTGTTACTGGAGATTGAGGACAGATGTAGCTTCCAGGGCCATTCCATGTGCTGTGAACAGAAGCAACTCCAGATCTGGCATCTTTCACCACCATGAAACTTTATCTGAAGGGAAAGGACAAACACATGGATTGTATGTGGAAGTAGGAACCTCGTGAAATGATTCAGCCTCCCTTTACTCTGCTTATAGCCTTGAAAATGGTCCATTATGCTCTGACCTGAGACTGCTCCAAAGTTCAATAAAGCTTTAGTGATGCAATAAAGCTCACAGCATTCACAGGCTAAAGAAGGCTGTGGGCATTTAAAAAATATATAAAATAAATGAGTTTATGGATGTCTGTTGTTATTTAGTGCATTAAATAACCAGGGCATTGTTTACATTAAGTAATCAGTGCTTCTCGCTCCCAGCTAAATACAAAATGAGAGGGAGGGGAATACTTTAATTATTCTTTGTAAGATGTGCAACTCTGTGACTGTGTCTTGCCCAGATGCAGGGGGCTACTGTTGGCTATTTTTGTGGACATTAGGCCTTGTTTACAGGTATGTGAGTAACTGATCTTGGTAATGAACTCGCAATGCTTCAGCTAATCTACCATAACTGCCTGTGAACAGGCTGTTTTCCCCTGCAGATGCAAGGTAACTAACTACATTTCCACTTTGGCTGATGCCAGTTTATCGGGCAGTAAGACCATGCACATCAGGAGACGACAGTGTAGCTGGTGCACATCCCTGGGCTTGCCTTGCACTAATTTTGTATGCGCCTATAGCAGTTTGAGTGCTATCTCACACAGGCATATATTTACACCCGTAAGCATGACTGGACATAGGTGTGCAGATTCACGCAAGCTTTGTTGCAAAGCTGGTGCTTTAAAATTAATGGCTATTAATTCATTGGGAGATGAGGGTTTTTTGGTGGTGGATGGTAAAAATGTGACTTTTGCAAATCCTGCAGCGAGATTGACTCAGTTGGCCTCGCAGAGATGCTCCACTCACTGCTCTCCTGTGCTTTTGGCTCTGTATTGTAAAACCAGAAGATGCGAGTACTGAGGAGCTGGGAGCACAAAATGCGCCAAGGGCACAATCCTGACCCTGTGTGCCCACTGAAGTCTGAGGAAACATCCTGCTGATTTCAGTCAGGTTTATGTCAAGCCCTTTGGTGATCTCATTCAAAATTAATAAACCAGTTGTCTGATAGACTTATATTACATTGGGAATGTTATCAGTGTAATTGCAGACAGTTGTTAGCCATCTTCTTCAGGGATTGGCATCCTCTGGACATTGGGTGGACGGCTATTGTATCGCTTCTGGAAGTGACCAGTAACTTCTGGATGCGAGACACCACTGTTTGCTGTTTGAAATTCTTAAAACAGATTATTTTCTCTTTAAGATTCAGGTAAATATATTCCCCATGCAGACACACCTACATTCATTGTAGGTTAGGTTTTGAAATTTTCACCTGTTTCTAATTCAAAATAGTTTCACGTTCCCAGTGGTTTTCCTGCCACCACCTTGCCTGAAATACTTTTTACTCTCAAGCCTGTGATTTTTGCAATTCTGCTATGAATTTTGCAGCTTGAGCTCAGATCCCAATGTTTTGGCAACACTCCTGTCTGTGTGTGAGGGAATCCAGGCTGCAGTATCACTCAAACCTGCTTGTTTTACAGAGAACCTTCTATCTCTCTAGAGCAACCCAGTGTTTCAGCATCCCCGTTCTCCTGAAACCCACTGAGCTGGCAAAGACCACAGTGTGTAATAGCTGCTGCAATTCAGCAGAGCCCTGGCTGGCTGGTGTAGGAAATTACTTTTGGTCTGAGCAGGTGCAGGGCACATTATGGTTTTTAGCACACGTGTGCACAGAATAAAACAAACCCTTGGAGGCCTTCTTGAGTTAGGAATAATACTTTTTGTAAAGAATAACTGAGTTACAGTTAAGATGATGTGTGCAGTAATTTGTGTTTGCCTAGCCTGGGTGATGCAGCTTTTTGTTAATTGGGGGATATAATCCAACAAGAGGGTTGTTTGTCAGACTGCAGTATGTGAAAGACCCAGTTTGGGTCCTGGGCACATAGAAAAGCTGGTTGGAGAGGACTCTGTGAATTCTGGTCTGCCAGTGTTTCATGGCTCCTTCCTCCTTTCCCTGAGGATCCTCTAGGGCCTGTCTTGCCCTCTTTTCTCCAAACCATCAGTGTTATTGCTGCAGTAATCAATAGTTGCCACCAGCCTCTTCACACCACATGTCTCCCTGCCAGTCCTATCCCTGCGCCCTATCTTCTGCCCCCAGCCCCTTCTCCCGCTATCCCCTCCCCTTGTTTTTTGTCCTCCATTTCTGATTAGCACAGCTGTTTCTTTCCAAGCAGCTCCTTGACCTGCCCATTTCTTTTTCTCCATTTCTTCCCTTCTCCCTCTCTGTCTCTCTGTGTATTTCCATAGACTTATTGGAATAGACCTATATTTTAAAAAAAAGAGAGAGAGAAGAAAAGGACTTATCTGGTTTTCAGGGGAAGGATAAGGAACAGACTCTGCCTGAATCTCCAGGGCGGGATCCTCACATGTGCAACCATGGGAAAGTTCCGAGACCCTTCAGCAGAAGAAGAGTCTTCAGAGCTTCTTGAGACCGTCTTTTGTAAGCCCTGTGTCTGGCTGGTGAAACACTGCACCTGCTTTCCTCCTGAGACAGGAAGGGTGTGCAGCTGGTTGCACTGGGCTTCTGGGCACATCACCTAAAAAAGTGATGCTCTAGGCATTCAGCGGGCACCACAGAAACAAAGGGCAGCCTCAAAAGATGTTCTAGGGTACAGCTTGCTGTCATGTGCCCAGCATTCAGGAGAGGACCTGCGGATTTAGCCCAGCTCTTTACCAACACCTTCCTACCATGGCATTGGTGGTTGTTTCCATCGCCCTGACTTTCTCTGTGCATGCTTGCTCCGAGTATTCCCTGTGTCTTGAAGTTCACACAGTAATTTGTAGAAGATAAAGCCCTGGAGTAAGGGCTGACTCCAGTACTGCTTAGACAGGAGATGCTTATCGTCAAGGGCAGCTCTGTATTTTTCCTGGGAATGACCTAGGACACCAGAGTGGGTACTTTGAAAATAGGAGCATTTTTCAGTGCTCGCTTGTTCTTACCATGGTTACCTCAAGCTTTTCCCTTGCACTTTGGGAAGGCACTACACATGAACCTTATAGTGATGTTTGGTAAAGGATTTTTGCTGTTTAATGCCATAAACAAATGATAATTCAAAGTGCTAACACATTATGTTATGTATGCTAAGACAGCTTTTTTCAAACCTCTTACGTGAAGTCTTGACCTCTGATGAGTAGACAGAAGATGAAAGCTTACTGTATAAGGCCCTGCATGGATCGTGACCAGAAAGAAAGAGATTTTATTGACCAGGAATGGCAGTAAACAAACAAGGAAGGAGGTAAGTTTCACAGTGTGTGTTACAGGTTAACAGAGAAGGAGAGGAAAAGATTAACAAGAGTCGTTCATTTGCTTTTTTTATTATGTATATTTTCATTAGAAAACAACCTTGAACACCCAGGAATAGTTTTCTAATAAACGTAAGCTCTTGAAGAGCACTTGGAAGTTTCCATTCTGGATTCAGGAGAATGACAGGACAGTAACACAGTCGACATGGTCATTCCTCTCAGTCAACCCCTCCCTTGTCGCTGATTGTTTCTTACATTGTAGCCTTCCCTTCCCCATGCTTCCTGCCCTGAACAAAACCACCCCCCCCCTCCCAACCCACAGCCATCTCTGTAGAAGTCTCAGAGTATTTCTGCATGGACACACCATTGACTCCTCTCATCCCTCAGTGGACATAGTGATTTCTTCCAGGCCCGACTCAGAACCCTACCAACAGACCTTGGAGATCCATGCAGAGACACTGCTTCCTCTCCTGGGCAGACCCTGCAGTAGTGAAAGATCAGTCCTTAGTCCTTCAGAGTGATTTCAAAGGGGACTCACATGAGGAGCTGCAGAATTAGCCTGCTGGGCACTCTACCTGCTGGGGATGAAGATCCAGGGAAGTGTTCTTGCCATCCCCAATAGCTACCTCCCTTCTCACTCTCAGCCTCTCTGGGGCAAAAGTCCTGAAGGGATTGATACATAGCTATGGGCTGGTTGTGCTTCTGGAATGAGAAAGATTTCCTCCCCAAGCCTGGCCTGCATTGCCTACAGAGGGTTTGTTTATAATGCAGAGCTGATGTGTATGAGCTAAAAACATGAGGGACAAGGCCATTTTGTTTTGCTACTGAATAAACCTGACAAAGATTCTTGCTCCCCTCTCATCAGGGCAGACCTCACCCAGTTTTACCACCATCTAAAATACAAGTGCTTTGTCCTCACCGTGTTTTTGGCTCAGGTATATCATCCACTCTAGTTACCCTGAGGCTAAGAAACGAAAGATTCCCCGTGCCATTATCCCACAGCTTGATAGCAGTGAAGGAGGTGCTTGAAAGCATTTGTTCTTCTGGATCAAGAAGCTAAACTCCATGAAAAAGGGTTCTGCTGGCCACACCAGTCTAGAGGGATGGGAGGAAGGTTTGTGTGCCTGTTAGCAAGGAGTAGAAGGGCTGTCCACATTCCCATCTCAGAGAGATGCTCTACCATTTAGTAGCAGTGAATCACCCCTTTCCAAGGGAAAGTGAAGATTATGGAGTAGTGAGTGAAAGGGGGAATATAATCTCATAAGAACATAGGTACTGAGATCAGCTGTTCAGAGAACATCAATTTTTGTGTCTCTAGCTGGGAAGATCAGGTAGGTTGGGTAGAAGTCTGTTCATCCTTACAGGAAAAAGGACTGAACAACCTTTGTGATGTGCAGTGGAAAAAACTTCCAGAGAAGTGTGGCAGGCTGGATTTTAAAGGAAAGCTGTCTTGTAATGAAGAGCAAAGAGCAGAGTAGCTCTGTCACCAACTTGAACTGTGAAAGGATGAGATAGGTCACTTGCGGGGGCACACTGGGCATGTGAAATTCTTGTGACTATTGATATCAAAACTTACATAAGCTGATAGACGCTTCCACTGCCCAACAGTGACTTGCTAACAACCTGCTACCAACAGGTTGTCATCCTGCCATAGAGGGGCGCAACTGGAGGCAAAACATCTCTGCCTGATGCTTCCATCCAGAGGGAAGCTATAGTCCCCTGTAGAAGGCTAAGCTCTATGAAGGCTCCTTGATTATAAGCAGACTCAATCATTCCGACTTTCTTTGAGCAAGCAGGGAACTGAATGTGATGTCCTAATTCTGTTTGGTAAAGCACATCTTGATGCATAACATATAAAGAAGCATCTCCCCTTAGTACCTCTTCTCTATTGTTATTTAATTCTTTAAGTCCTGGGTATCAGAATCCTTTTTTTTTTTTCCTTTTCTTTTTTTTTCCTAAGATGCTTGGGAAGAAAAGGGGTTAATAATAGGAAGTAAACAAGCTGGGAACAATACTGTCAATGTGGCTTGGAAGAGAATTTCTCTCAGAGTCCTTGTCCCTGTTCAGAAATCCATCTCTTGTCAAACAGTTGTGATGGCAGGTGTTTGTGCTTTTGCATCATTGTGCTTGTTTGAGTATGGCTCAGATAAATTTGAGGGGTCTTCAGTCTGTTTCCCGCTGCTGGAGCTAAGCGCCTGTTTTCCACATACTTTGGCATTAATTAAATGCTATACAATAATGAGCATGAACCAGAGACAGGCCAGAGGTCACATAAAAGCATTTCCCTCTTCTGTCTTCTCTTTGCCTGAAGTCAAATCATACGTAGTACTTTCCACACAGCAACTCCTGTCAAGACTTACTCAATGCAGTTAAGTATTCTTGCACGTTTATTTGGATTTTTTTTCTTTTCTTTATGTTTTCAGGATAACATTTATAAATATATATGTATATGTGTACAGATATTTTATCTTGCAATTCCAGTTCTGGAAGAGAAAATATCATTCTTTCATCAAAGGAGAAATTCACCCACTGACCTGGAGGTAATTTGAGTAATGAACTAAGATAGTTTTTAATGTTTGTGTAAACATCACAGAAGTGTCCGATTCTGTTCTCCTTGTATCCAATGTGATAGATATGAGATCAAAGACTGCCTTCAGTAACTGCAGCATGTCAGACTTGCATTATTGAGGGAAATGTTCCTAGGGTCATCACCTCATTGCCGTTGTATGGAAACCAATTGATGTTTTCACTATATCTCCCTCAACATGGAAGGAGAGGTGAAGGTCAATGCAATAAGCTCCTACACTTGTTTCTCCTCTCAGGATTCAAATATGTCATTGTCTATCAATGAAATGAATTTGCCTGTCTGGATACATGAAGGATGTAGAAGACTCTAAAACTAGTCTGGGAGGAATCCTCTGTCTGCTCAGGAGATCTTCAGGGCTGGGAGTCTAGGGGAGATAGAGGGGATGAGGAATCTGTTGCCTCAGGAACAAGAAGGAGCAGTCACAGGTGAGGTGAATAGTGGAGGGGAGGTTAGGATAGTGACTAGCCAGTAGTCACTAAGGCAATTGCACTGCTGACTATTTTCCTCCAAGTGCTTGAGGGACATATAATAGTAAGAGGAAGGAATAGGTCTTCTGGCCATGAGTTCTCACAAGGAGATGTGTAGGAGTCCTGGTGGATGAACCACAGTTTGGAAGTGCTAATGGTGCAGCCTCCTCCTACACTGAAGAGTAGCAGTACTTTGCTTAGTCAAAACAATCTTTTTTCTCTTGAGGAAAACAAAGAGAAGATGCTTGAATGACTGACCACCACACGTGGGCAGGGAGTGGTCTTCAGAACTGGAACGCCTTCAGAATTGTCCTCCATCTACAGGCATTGGCTCTGACGTTTTACTGCTGCCAGATACAAGGGCTTTGAGAAGGGTCAGGGACCTGGCAGACATGAGTAGTATTTTCCTGTATCCCCGAGTGAAAACATAGTGGACAGCCGATGCCTCTCTTGACTCAAATCTATGCTGCTGACTTGCTCTTTCCTTGCATTGCTCATCATGGTAAGGCAAGACATGGACCTCTTCAGCACCTTGCTTGGGAAACCACAACAGGGAACACACATTTACTTGAAAAACAGTCCATGACTTCTGACATTTGAAATTGGAAACCAAGTGTTAGCAGGGTATATGGGTTTTGCTAGCATTATGGGGTTTTTGTGGCAACAAATTAACAGCAGGCACTGATATCGGCCAAGTGAATGTATATCAAAGAGGACTGACTGATGGTTATGGAGCCTGACTATTGACACAGACTCTTAATGATCCCTGTGTTCTCTGATGACCCTTGGATTAGTGCATGTGTTTGAGCCATTGCGGGCACAGGGGAAGAGGGTCTGAACTTGGCAGTGAGTATTTACCAAGAGACTGGATGGCAAGAATGGAAGAACTGTGGAAGCTGGAGGCCAGCACTGATGTTTCAGTAGGCAAGAATAGCATTGGCAGCTGACACAGAGCAAAACACCTCTGAAGAGCATAACCAGAAGAGCATTACCAGAAAGACCTGTCAAAACTGACAGAAAATCAGGGGACTAGCAGAAGTCACAAGAATGAGCAGGACCACACACACATGATTTCTGACGATGGCTGAACACAGTTGTCCACATTGACCACCCCCAAACGGTGTTGGAGGACCACAAAGCCCAAGAACTGAGGGGTCTCCACAGTGATAGGACCTGGAATTTTCTCCACTGGGAGAAACAGCTGCCAAACTCTGCAAGCTTTGTTGGTGAAAGCTTATCTGACTGCTTTGTAACAAAATACAGAGAATGCCTCTTCAGGAACCCAGCAGACAAGACTAGAGAAAAGATGTGGGGAAGAAGAGATGCCTTCTGTAGCATAGCTCTGCCCCATCTCTTCTGTCTGCTTAGAATCCCCCAATATGCAACATATTCCGCATGTCTCAGGAGTGTACTGTCTCCATTTGCACCTTTTAGTGTCCTGCATAGTAGCACAAAGGGGATGGCACAAGGAGATTGTGGGAGATGAGAGAACTGTGCTGTGGAAGGAAGAGACCCTCATCAGTATTTCTGCCATCAGTACTTTGGGGAGGAAAGAAAAAGAGAATCCAAAACCCCAAACCCCACACTAAATTTGCACTTGTTCTCTCAGGCTGGTAGCCTAGAAGCTCATAAACTCAGAAGTACCTTGTTCTGGAGTAAACTGTTCTGAAAACAGTTTCCAGTGGCTTCCCCGAGTTTGCTTTGCTGGTGGCAGCCCTTCGGCTCCATGCTGGCACATGTATGAAGCTCTTTGAACAAGTTTTGACCTTCCTTTAGCCCCTCTGCCCATCAAGCCAGCTAATGACATGCTTCGTATTGCACAGAACACATACAATTGACAAGTTCATAGTGTTGTTTAAATATTAAACAGTCTAGACAGGCTTTTGAGTCTTACGCCGCTATGAAAAGGCATAAGATATACCCATCTCTGAAATCGGGCTGCGGGATCATTTGCACAGTAAGACAGACAATAAGACTTGTATACATTGCCATGCAACAGAAGAGACCCCGAACCGCCAGCCCTAAGTGGAAAGTTTATTTCTAAGCACGATATATGGAAAAACCAAACCAACAAACCCCACAGATATAGAAAACGTTGTAGTAAATCCCTGGTCAAGTAGGACTTCATGTCTGTCACTACCCTGCACCTCACAGCCGCTTAAAATGTCATGCAATGGAGGAGAGGGCACTCGGACGACACCCTCCGCTTCGGATCAAGGAGGATCTCCAAGCAGGAGAGGGCCGATGGGACTCCCGCTGAGTGATTCGGACTGTAACCAGCGAAAGGGCAGCGCTGCTCACCCCCACCACGTGCTTCGTGACTACCAGTGGTAGACTTAGCACTTCAACAGGCTTTACCAACGTGGATTCTCACAACACCCCTGTGAGGTAGGTACGTATTGTTATTCCCCCTTTGCGTGGAGGGGGGACTGAGCCAAACAGCCCAAGGCTACAGAGTCGGTGGCAGAGCTGGCGTGAGAGTATGCAGAGTCCTGTGTGCTCAGATTACTAGATCACACCACTCTCTCATGGCAAGTTGTGCTTCTGACCTCATAAACTTCTAGCTGTTAGTCAAATTAAAGGAATTTGATTTCTCCGTATTAAATGAGCGGAGGGCAGGGAGGGAAACAACATCATGTCTGACAGCTGTCCCTTAGTCTGTGTATGCTTCCCCCTTCCCAAAACCACCATAATTACTCATCTCTCGGAATGAGGACAGCTTCCAGGACAGGCATGGGGGCGAGAGGCTGCTGTGTTTGCTTGCTTTGGCCAGGTTTCTCTCTACTGTGGATCAGAAGTGGTTCTTCCAGAGACCATTTGTTGCAACACCTTCATTCTAGGGTAGCTGCTTTCGGAGACGATTGGAATTGCCCCTTCCCTCTCCTTCCACCCACTAATGTCCCTTCCCTCCCCTGTGCCAAAAGCACTCTTTGGTAGATAGTAAGATTGGTCACATAAAGGTACAGTGGCCTCAGAAACCATGCTGTTTCACATGGGTCCCCAGTAAGTCAGCTTTCTTGGCCAGTGTTTCACCTCTCACATTCTCTGCCAGAGAAGTACCTGTCCTTTTGCATTCTGATATTCAAAGGGACACTGTCAAGTAATCAAGGTGAAAAATACGACCTGCCTTAAGATGCTAAACTCCATCTTCAATGTTGCAGAATGGCTGGTGTGTTCAAACCTGGAGGCTGAAGTTTGACACCTTCCCCAGTCCAGAAGCCCCTGACCCATGACCGCCTAGCTGCCAAAGGAGCTGGTGGCTCGTGTTTGCCCTGGCTCCAATAGAAGCTGCGAGAGGTGCTGGTACGATGACAGAGGGCAGCTGGACACAGCCATTGTGCAATGTTGCTCAGCGCTGCTGTTAAATGGATGCAGTTTGGCTGAAGTCCTTATCTTAATTTTTGGGGGAGCTGGGTTCAGGCTTGATCACTACGGGCTCATTGTTTTGGGATTGCTGAGCTGTTGCTCCTCAATTAGCTAATCTCCTTATTTTTAGGGTTCCTGCTCTCATTTCCTTTGTGGCAGTTGCACTGGCAAAACAGCTCAACCCCGTAGAGCTGGGACATACCCTCCACAGAGCAAGGACAGTCAGAAGGAAATCAGTAACGTGGAGTTCGTCCTGTCGCAGAAGAAAGGTGGGGAGGAGAAGGACAGGGATGGTGAAAGGGAGGGGGTGAGTGGAGAGAACGGTACATGCCCAAATGGAAAAGGACAAAATCGGTAGTTTGAAATTTTATTTTCAAGCTTGTAAGAGAATATTACAAACAATGGAGAGTAAAAAAAGCCCAAACCCTAAAAACTATTTAAAAAGTACTTGACAGTGTCCCTTTAATATCCACAAATGATTCAGCCATTGTGCATTGAAAGAGAATGTTCCTGAAGAGCAACTGATACCTTCGAGGATATATCCCAGAGAAGGAGAGTTATTAGAAGTATTACATATTTGATCAGCAACTGTGCTCCCTCTTCAGACTAACTCTCTCTTGAATGATTGAATGGAATAGACTCTGTAATAAACTAACAGACTGGATGGTGAAAGGCTCAGCCTACAAGACTGAGTGAGACTGTTGCAAATTGAGCAGTAGGGATACAGACACCAGAAAAAAAGATGTACAACTCTAATGCATGAGTGTCTGAATCAGCAAGGTAGCAGAAACCCAGCGAGATGGGTCGGCTTCTTGTGATTGGAGTAAAATGGAAGGAAATCAACCTGGAATGTCTGCATGGGAAATGATGTGTGTGAGTGGCAAGATTTGGATGCTGGATTTGGGGTTATGAAGGCATAAATCACACCAGTACTTGTGCTTGAAACACCTGCGGAGCATTTGTACAAAATTTGCCAAAAATGCCTATACGTCGAATAAAGGTCATGGAGCGCCCTCCCCCCCCTCCCAATTCCACCCTTACAAACCCTTTGACAGGAACATTATGAAAAAAACAGTTTTTTTGTTTTGGTGAAATTTGGGTATGCCTGGGTTTTGTTAGATTGAATCATCCCACCAAGAAAATCTCTCTTTCTGTAAATCAATACTGAAAAATCCCCAGCCATTTCACTTCAGGTATCCTATGGTAAATCGAACAAGGCTCCGGAGTGACTCATGATACAAAACGACTCATAGCCCTGGTTAATCACAGTCTGAAAAATAAAAATACTCCAAATATTTAGTTCCCTTCCTTGTTTTTATAAATCTCACACTGTGTGTGTGTTTGTGTGCGCGCGTGTGTGTGTACGGGGGGCGTGTACAGAGCATTACCTATTCCAGGTAATAGGATTTGTAAGACATGCTAAACCGTCTGTTCCTCTGCTTCCCCAGAACTCTGCCTACTCAGTTTGTAGTCTGTATTGCACTTGTTTTGTTGGTTTTTTGTGATTTGTTTTGTTGGGGTTTTTTTTCTTTTTTTTTTTTTTTTTTTTTTTTAGATTGGCTGGAAAACATTAACCTCTTTAGCATGAGTGTGCAGCTCTCCCTCCACCTGCTTTTTTCCTCAGCTGGCCAGGTGCCACCTCTTATAACTTGTGCAGTTACCGAAAAAGAAAAGAAGAGGAGGGAAAAAAAAAGAAAAAAAGAAAAAAAGGAAAGAGAAAGAAAAAGGCACACCATGCTCCTCTGCTTTATGAGTTCTTTGTCTCCTCCGCTTCGTGTTAAGGCCTCCTGAATTCCTCGTCTCAGACCGTCGTGACCCTCATGACGAGCTCTCTGTTACTACTAGACTGACTCCTCTGTTCGTGAGGCCTCAGGTGGCTGAGTATATGCAAGATGGTATAAGCACAGTGGTGGTCAGAGAGGGTGCCTGTGGCATGGCCGGCAGCCCGTGCCCCGCTGTCGGCTGGAGCGGAGTTAGTGGCTGTACCACCAGTGGAGGACGAGTGGGTGGTTTGGGAGGAGGGGCGCTGATTTGTCCTGGTCCCTGTTTTTTGTTCCTCCATGTCCTTTGTTTTGTCATAGTTCAGCACTTTCCACTGCTGATTGACCGCCTGCCACCGTTTAAAAATCCGGTAAACCGAGGGCCCTTCGTGTATTATTAGACCTGGAGGGAAGGGGGAAAGAAATAAACATAAAACAGAAACAAAACTTTAGAAAGAACCATAAACCTACCCCAGCATCCAGCCCCCAGCTAGCTGGTTAGCTCAGCTCTCCCTCAGCCAGTGTTTATTCAACAATAAATCATGGATTTTAATTACCGAGTGGCAGAGCACTGGTACTCCTGCTCTGCTGGATCCCTTTTCCCCTGAATTAAAAGGATTACAGCTTTATCTCAGCAATCAATAAATGGATCATAAATGCAGCACGGTGAGTTATGCTCTTAGAGCAAAATAGCATCTGTTTACCAATAAACGCCCGAGGTTTATCTATCACTGGACTGGTTGTGCATGCTGCATAGGCATGATTCACCCAGCTAACGGCGTGTGTTTGGAGGGGGTGTAACTGCATCTGATGTGCTGGTGACGTCTGCTGCACCAGCGTCATGTGCATGCACAGCCCGAGTCTCTCCCCACACACACAGAAGCAGAGAGACACGCACATGGAGGCCAGAGGCGGCAATCGAGCAAAAAAAGGGTCTGTCTGTACCTATAAATGGTTTGTCATCCTAGGCAAAGTTTTGCTCATCTGCAGAGCAGGTACCTCATCGTACGTCATTGCTCCCTTCCAAGGGGGAAAACAACACGCCTGAAAGAAAGGGCAGATGAGCTTACACTGTGTGTGTGCTGAGTATGCGCATAATACATATGTCCTGCTACCCATCCGCATATACCAGAGCTGATGTCGGTGGGATGGCACTGGGCTGTAGGACAAGTGACTTCTAATGGTCTCTGCATCTGAAAAAGAGTGAGCAGCTCAGGGCCTTCCACCGAGTTAGCTCACCTCCCAGCGGTCTCTGTCATCCTTCCCACCCTTGCAAGAGGACTGAAGGATTAGATAATGTTAGAAGTTGTATGTACAATGACAGTACTTGAGTATTAAGCTCTGTTATTATTCAAGCTGCCAGGCTTTGGCTAGACCCTTTGAAAGCATTAGGACCAGCAGTGACTGCAACACTGTGGTGTTCTTATCCACTAAGGCTGGAAGAAGGTGCAACATCTCATGTAGACTGGCTTAGTTGACATACTGTAATATAATTAACAAGCTTTGCTAGAGAGTGGGATCTATGCAGAATGAAGGGGGTCTGAGTCTCTTTCTTTTGTAACACTATGTCTGTTAGGAAAGTGCCTTTGTGCCCCATGTAAGTGAAGCAAGACCAGCAGGTAGGACACGTACTGGGTGAGTTAACACATGGATAGTTTCATTGTTTTTAATAACGATGGCTTCACCTTTCTTGGTTAGGATCAAGATTATCAGAACCATTTCTAGGAAGAGCAGCTCTCTTGCCTACCTGTTGCAAGCATATTAATACAAAGAGCAAAGAACAAAAGATCCACAAGAAATAAGAAGCAAAATCATACCTAAATGAGAAGGGTTACCTTGACCATAAAGTGGTTTACTGCTATCCCTGATGAATCAAATGCTAGGTCTTTACCCTCCACCCATCTTTTCCAGACTGTTCTAGTTTCTGATGACAGGTAATTATTGGAGTAAATCTGCGTATATCCAAAAACAAAATATCTGAAGGTCATCCTACCCTTAGGGCTGACCTCTCCATTACTCACTGATGAGATGCAGCTACCTGGTTTCTTAGGGTCTGCATCTGATTTTACGGAGTTTAAACTCTAGCTTCAGTACAGATTGAGTTTCTTTAGTTTTAAGCGTAACTAGAAGCCCTGCTGACTTCATCACAGAATAGCTTCAAGCGGACTCTCACATTCATCATAATGGGGTGCTGAGCCTGCTTACTGGCTGTAGAAGTAATCACATTAGATAGTTTAAGTATTCAAATCTGGCTAATTTGGGTCAGGGAATGGCATTGGGCACTACAGTACAGGAGAGTTCTTTACTCTGGTTCCCATAGACCAGTGAGATTGCACAGCTGTAATCCTGTAGTGATGCCAGCTTTTCATAACCAAACACCATGATGTCATAATAGAAAAATGTGTTTTTTCCTCGCTACTTTGAAACACGGTTGAGAATTCTGACATCTTCTGATCAAAGCATCAACCATAAAAAGCAGGACTTAGGGAAAGCCTGCAGATCCAGCCAAGGAGACAGAGCTTTGAAGCAGGCCTGAAGTGGATCAGCCCATGACAAGGGACATTAGACATATATTTAAATGAGCTGTCTGATCTGTAATGAAGGAAATTCCACTCCGATCAATGACAGAGCCAATGTTTCTCTGAGACCACTTTAAGCCTTGGATAAAAGAGCCGAAATCAAATGTTTTCTCCTTGGCTGTAGAACATTCTCCATAGAATCAAATCCATTCTCTGAAGTATTAAACACTGAGCCAGGATTGTAAATCTATTCTTAATTACCTTATCACAAATATTTAATGTGCAGCCTGATTCAAGAGGGCTGTTTATAAAATTCTTGTTTGTTTGCCTTCTAATTATAAATGTTTATGATCTTATGCAATTAACTGTGTGATGCTGATGGATGGGTTGCTAAGTCAACTGAGCACCTGTTTTCTTAGATAATTTTGGTTTCCAAATATTTATAAAAGTACAAAATAACTTGTTTTCGTCTGTATTTACTGGGCTCTAAATTACTTATCGATTTCCCGGTGTCAAGCTCAGGAAGCTGTAAAATTAAAAAGGAACCAAGTGGAGGGGTGGGCAGGGAGGCGGAAGCAACAGTGATTCATTTGCAAGAGGAAATGCCAAGAGTAAGCAAGAGTCCATCAGTTTATATGAAGCTGCAGGACACTTAATGCTTGCATCGAAACAAACTTTGTCTGCCTGAGATAAATTAGGATTGGAATTCCTATGTTCAGCTCTGTGCATCCCCTTCCAGAAACACCCCTCCCTTGAGGATCATTCTTGTTTACAGAGGTGAAACTTTCCAATTAAAGGCCAGACTTAAGTGGGAAATCCTTCAGGAAGAACTGTATTCAACTAGAAGTGTTCAGCTAGAAGCAATTATTCCATAAGCCAAATCCTGTGTATGTGGGGGAAGATAGCAGGTTGGTGTGAACTCCTCTCTTTGTGCACTTCTCTCTTTTCAATGCAGAAATGTCTATATGAGAATTTCAGATGGATTCTGGTAGTGGCCTGGTCCTTTTCCACTCCTCCTAAGCTTATCTCACCCTCTTCTACTTCACAAAACCTGTTCTCAATCGATCCTCTGTGAAAACCATCCTTTTCAGAAGGAAAATCTCTGTGAGTTTCATGCAAAATGTGTTGGTCCAGATTGTTGCCTTGTCCATGAAATCCCTTGCTTGTGGTGTTGGTGAAATGAAATTCCAATGGAACGTGGGCACTTAAGATGTGCTGTTCTCATTCCCATCTTCTCACGTAGAGACCTGGTTCGACCAGCATCAGAAGAAATTCCTTGAGCTGAAGATTGTTGAATGCTGGAAGAAGTATACAAGGGAACTGTAATATACACTTGTCTTGTTCTTATTTCACTCTTATGTTTGTTTGTGGCCATTGATGGAAACAGGGCAGCTGGCTAGATGGAGCCTTGGCCATTCTTATATTCTTAGACATTTCTACTTGCGCTGGCTTGTGCCATGAAAAGATTTCCCAGATGGCTCTGGAGCTGGAGAAAGCCCAGATTATGTGATGGGGTCATTAACCTGACAGCAAAGTCTACAAAAAAGATTTCTAATGCCTCTGCTTGCATTGCCACATTGATGTGGCTGTGCTGTTCCCAGGACGAGACACAGTATCTCTGAGCTAAGATGGTAGGGCTAACCCAGTGCAGTGCTCTGAATTAACACATGCTGAATCTGGAACAGTATGTACAGGAAACCATACTGATCTCTTTTCGCTGTGTTCACTCTCTCCATATATTAGCCTTTTTTGCTCTTTCTCTTGTGGCTTTATTATTATTGAGTCCATGCAGAGGTTCAGATCATGGTCAGCCCTGTGGAGCTCTGTAGAGTCCAGGCAGGAGGGACTAGTGATCATCCTGGGTGCAGGGATTACTTCCCAGAGCTGAGAAGCTGCTTTGTGCTTCACAGCACAGGCAAACACAACAATACCTTGGCAATAGGTTATACCAAAACTGTACACATTGCTTACACTGGTATCTTATGCTTCCTTTCATTTATTATACATGGGAGAGTACCCAGCACCTAACCACTGCTCTTAGCAAAACTATCACAGTAAGTGACCCAGCCCCAAAGAGCACAGAGCCTGGTTCTAGACTGGATTTAAAGCAACAGGCAAGCAACATCAATACCGGTTGGCTAGGCAAGAGTTATGTCAGTGCAGTCGCATACCCAGTCAGTGCATGCCCACAGCATCTGGGAAAGCAAGCTGACAACTGCTGACTCTGGGGAAAGACTTACCTCTTCCATTTACCCCCAACCCTCACTCTCATTTTCATCCCAGAGCAAGAATAGCTGGACTGTTTCTTTTCCAGATGATCAAGATGCAGTCTGCAACAGAGCTAGCACTGGTGAAAGCAGTTTAATTTCCATGTTCTACTGATTGCCACAGCTAAGCCTGAGCTTCTGGACTCCTAAAATGCCAGAGTAAGAAAGGGGAGCATGACCAAGGGTGAGTATCATGGCCCAGAGGTAAGGTTCATGTCACTGCAGGATTTCTCCGAGCCTTGCAATACCTGCCCACGCCACATCATGATCCATGTGGGCGGTCTCTGTGCAAGGAAATGTTCTTGATGCTAAGGGTGGACACATATGGGCTGTGTGCAGGTGGCTCTTTGTCTCTTGGGATTAGTCGGGACAGAGGTGCGTTGCCATCAGTGGGCCTGTGGTTAAGAGAGAGATCCTCAGCCTAATGGCTAGAAGGGCTGTTGGAAGAACATGGACAAAACCCAGATGTAACAAGGACAACTGCGTTTGTGCCTCCGTATGGGGAGGATTGGCTGGCGCACCACCATCCTGTGTGATTAACCAGAGCGGTTGTGAGCCTCCAATTTAAGGCAACTTTGGAGCAGCAGTTTCCCAGAAATGACAAGCAGTCACCTTCTGCACATTGTCAGCCTCTACCACCAAATGATCTTTTCACCAGGACTTTCAGCCCCTTATTCCAACACTTGCCATGCGTTTTCTTGAAAGAGAGAGGTAAATTCTCGGGGCAGCAACTGTTTCTCCTGTTTGCCAGTAAAGAAACCACCAAAACAAGGCTTCTGCTGACAGTGAGTGGTACATCGCCCCTGCGCTGTCACTCACATTATCTACAGGAGGAAAAATCACAGTTCATTCCAGCCAGTTACTCTGCCCTGTTTCTCATAAAGTCCCTGTCCTGCCACCTGAGCTGTCACCTCTTGTTCCCACCTTCAGCAGCACTTCCCTGCTTCGGTTTCCCTTCCAAATGAGTTTCAGCTCAGCCAGCCAGCTGCCATGCTTTAGCCTGTTTCTGTTGTTTTCATTGCTGGGTGTCAGGGGAAGATTATGGCAGCTGTGATCAAAGCTTAATGTTTGCATCCACAGCAGCAGTGGCTCAGGCCAAGGCAAACTAATCCTCCTGGGAGATAGCACTTTCATTGCCGGGCTTTCCCTCCATTGACATCATTGCATACACAAAGCCTTCTATCCCTTCCTGTGAATTCTTTAATCTATCGTGGCAATCTCAAATTCCCCCACTTTTGTTTCCAAAGCTCCAGCAGCCGAGCCCTCACTTATCTCTTTGCCTGTATGCTCCATCCTTAGCCGCCTTTTATCTTAACCTAAGAGCAGAAAAGTGGCTGTACTGGTTCAGACAAGGGCTCTGTCTATCACAGCATCCTGCCTCCAGCAGGGCCAACAGAACAAGGAAGGGTGTAAAAACAAAGCCAGGAGAGTGATGTTTCCCTGATGGGCTCTGCACGCTGCAGGGGCCATACCTAGCCACAGATGGGCTCTTTTGGCTCTTTTGTGTTCCCTAACCAGAGGTTTCTAGTGTAGTACAGTAAAGTGTACTGCCTTTTGCTCTGCGCTCTGCATTTGCTCAGGTTAGGCTGCCCCGCCACTTCCCAAATTCTTATAGTCCCCATGAGATCGCTCCATTCCAAAAAGTGCTTTAGAAATAACCATGAATCTCTGCCTCACCCCAGCTTCGCAAGTACCTCACAGTACGTGGGAGATGAGTCACCGAGCTCCCACTGGACCCTTCCAATCCGTGCTGCTTTTCAGTGCAATCCTCTGTGCTTTATCCCTCATCCATGATGCGAGATAGTCCTTGGTGATAAACTGAGAAAAGAGAGCCAGAGGGATCTTTTCCTGCAAATAGGGGCTGGGAAAGGGGCACGTAGTATCTGGCATCCCTCAACATTGTGGCAGGGTCAGTTCCAGCTGAATATTTAAACAACCTGGCGTCTTTAAACCCTCCAGCGGCCAAGACTCAAGGCTGCAGAGCAATGGCGAAGAGGGTGAACGAGGGAGTGGGGAGAGGTAGATTCATAATTTAAAGTAATGTCGTGGCACCGGTAGGACTCTGCACGTGGGCTGATTTGGGAGGGGAGGTGTGAACATCGGAGTTGACCAGGTGGGGAATCAGGTAATGCCCTCCCTCTCCTCACTCCTGTTCATCATCTCCAGAACTTCTTCATTTTACCCCCCTTTTTCTGCAAGTGAAATCCCTAGGAGGGTGCAGCCCCCAGAGCAGAGAGGTGCAGAATCAGCACTGCACACCCCATCTTTCTTTCGATACCCTGATGAAATAAAGTGGTACATCACAGAATCGCTGTCTTTGGCAGTGTGACTGCCTGGTCCAGCTTGTGTTTGGGATTCTGATTTCTCCTTCCTAAGGGTAGCGCTTTGCACTTCTCTTTAGTCAATTCCATCTTGTTGATTTCTCCAATTTGCCAAGATCATTTCAAACGCTGACCTGATTCTCGGAAGTGCTTGCAGCCTTTCCAAGCTTGGTGTCATCTGTGAATTTTGTAACAGCACTTCCTACTTCATTATCTAAGCCATTAATAAAAATGTTGAAGAGAGCAGGGTCCGAAACAGTCCTACTTGAAACATGTTGCCAGTTTACAGCACACCACTGACAACTACTGAGAAAGCAGTTTTTCCATTGGCTGTGCACCTGCATTATAGTTATTTAATCTAGATCACATTTCTGTGGTTTGTTTAGGAGAATCTTAAGGCAAAGCACCAAAAGCATTGCCCAAGTCACGGCATATCAAACTGACTGCTTCCTCCTTAGCCACTAGGACAATTACCCTCCCAAATTAGATACGGTTATACTCTCGTGCTCATCAATTGATTAGTTAAAAAATTATTCTAATATCTTTCTATGAATCAGTTAAGCTGATTTGCCCTTCATTTCCTTGATCCTCAATTCCTACCTTCTTTAGTGATAGAGATTATATTTAAAGCTAGGTACTCTGCTTGCATCTCCCCAGCTGTCTGGCACCTTCTTCATCCTCCCCAAGTTATGAAATGGGTCAGACTGCTCCTGCAGCTTCCTCTGAAGTTCATTAGGACATGCTGACAAGGACAGAGCTAACTCGTTTGAATCTTTTTGAGTCTGTTGTTTTCTGATTCTGCCCTGGGCTCCTTTCTCCTCATATTTAAGTTAAGTTTTGAAGACTGAAACAAAGGCAACATTTAACTGTTTGGCCCTTTTTGTACCAAATATTATTTAAGCTCTTAGACTTGCCTTGTTCTTCTTCTTACTTTACATATGCTTATGACCCATTTCTTGTTGCCTTTTGTATCTCTGGATGATCATCCTGGGGTTCAGCTCTGACAGCTCCCAATGCCTGTTGATTTCTAGACACTTTTCATTAGTTGCAGGCTCTTCTTTCTGCCTTTTGTGTGATTGCAGCTTCTGATTTTGGGTCCTCAAAGAGTTCCTGATGCAGCCTCAGTGCTCTCTTCCCACGCTTCTGAGCTTTCCCCTGCACAGGCACAGTTTGCTGTTGTGCCTTTAGTATCATCCCTTTTGGCAGCCGTGAGCTGTTCGCAGTTCTTTTATCCTTCAGATTCTCTTCCCAAGAGACACTCCCTGCTCTGGTCCCCTGAGGCTGCTGCCGCTGCTTTTCTAGAGTCCATTATCCTCACATCATACTTTTCTTCAGCTCGGGAATGCTTTCATGGCACAGTCACTTTTCATACAAACTACTGCTATATTCAGAGTTTCAGGAATTCTTTGCTTTCTGGTGAATCAAATAGGAAGTATAGACTCCTTCATAACTGTTACCCCTGCTTTCCAAAATATAAATTTTGTTCCCAAAATGTTTCAATCTGTCTATCTTGCTTACAGGAGAAGTCCAGATAATGGATGACCTAAGACCTCTGGTGCTGTCTTTTAGACATTTCAGGTAGTTGCAAGACACTGGACCAGTGAGCAGGATGTCTCTAGTCCACAAGACATCTAGCAAAGGTCTGCTCTGAATAATGCTGGAACTGTACAAGGAGGGTGTGCAAGCTTAGAAATGTCCAGCATTGAATGACGTATAGCATAAACTGAAAGTGTATTCATAATGATTAGAGCTCGCGTGAATGCTTAGCATATGGAAAAAAATAATTAGCTGATTATAATCAGGCATTTTCTTATCAATCATTCTCTGTGCACATTTTTTAATATCTAAAGAACTGATTAAATATGTATGAATCTGGGCTGTGTTTTGGCTTGGCAGAACTGAGATGGCTGCATGGCCGGACCCTGTTGAGTGCTTTTGATCACTGGATGCCATGTGCTGTCACAGAGCCCATGGATCTGGGGAAGACAAAACACTCCTCCTTCTGCCCATCACCCTTTAAGTATATTCGCTCTAATGGGGCTCCACTGGCAGGCAGCTTTCACAACGATGTATGTGCCATGCTTGGCTCTCCTGGGGCCACAACTCCAGCAAAACTGGAGTGAGACCTCTATGGTCTGGGCAGGCCCCCACCAGTGTATGCAGAAAAGCTGCTCCCAGCCATCTTGGGGAGGTATTTTATGGAGGTATGGACTCTTCCATTTTGGGTCATTAACAGCACAAACAGGCTGGTCCCCAAGCCTTTGACTGCTGACTAACAGGCAAACCTTGTGCTTATTATGGCTTGTCTCCTCTCATGCAAGCTGGGGTTCAAGGACGGCTCTGCCTCAAAGCTTCCTCAGCCCCAGGTGGGCCAGGACCCCCCACAAAGGCAGCGAGACCCCTTCTCCTTCCCTGCCTCCTCCGTTCCATCTGGCAGAGCAACGGGAGCAGCAGATCCTATCTGGGCGGGTGGTTACACTACGCCCCAAGCTCTCTGCAGCCATTAACACCTGCCCCCAGACTCAGCAAGAGCCCTGCCGGGTGAGAGATGGACCCAGCACACCGGCATCTCAGAGGGTCCCCACAGTTGCTGTTCCACCAGGTGAGCGATCACGGCAGTCCTCATCCCCTGCCATGATGGGGATGAGTGTGGGGGGCCGGGGAAAGGAGGCAGCTCTTTTATTACTGATGGGAGTGCTTGGCATGACAGCCTGTAGCGTCTCTCCTCCAGGCAGCACTGTGATTTTGCAGGATGCTGCTGAGCTATACGGCAAGAGACAATTTCCAGTGTCCAAGTGACACTGCAGCATGTCATGAGTTCAGGTAACACAAGTATGCAGCAGGATAGCTATGGATTCCTCTCGGAAGCAGGAGCAGTCCATCCCACATACACAGCATTTGTAACTGGGGAGGGAGGAACACTTTATCCAGTGGGATGAATTGAGAGGACAGGTAGGACTGCCTGTCATTGGGCTTGGGGAGCTGGTGGGAGCTGGGGACAGTATATTGTAGGAGCATTTTATGGCTGCCAGCTTCTCTGCGAGATGCTACCTTCATCCCAGGGCAGCCATCTTCATTCATGTCCTCCGCCCACCCTCATGTTCCTCTTCAATACACGGGCTGGGCCCTATAGAGCTAAGCTGGTAAGGCCCCAAATGAGGAAAGACTGGCAAAATTAAGGAGCTGAAGGGACAGGAAATTCCTTTTTGTTCAGCACTCCCACATGGTTTATTTGTAATGGGAAAACAACATCCTGTCTGCAGGATGCCATCTGTGACAGAGGAGCTGGGCTGACCCCAGGAACCGCACACAGCAACATTATCGCTCTAGAAATGCTGCAGTGTTTTCAGCTGTAAGCATAGGAGCTACCAACCACCACAACTTTCTTCTGCCCTGCCCAGACTAGCACTTTACACCCTGCCTCAAAGCTGGGACAAAAAAAAAAACAAAACAAAAATAACAGCAAAAATAGGTAAAATAAAACCCAGAGAAATCCTTGCTCAGGCAATAGATAAACCATAAACAAAAGCACTCCTGTAAACTCAGCTGGCTGTGGACAGCTACAGCAAAATGGATGTTGTGCCCTTAAGGGCTCTGGTACTCCTGTGGTATTTAATTCACAGTGCACGATAAAGCAGAGGATTAAAGGGCAGTCTCTAGCTATGCAGGCAGCAAGAAATGAGACTCTTCTTGGAAAAAGCAAGTAAATAAATAAAGACTGGAGCTCCACCAGCAGAACAGCCTTGCTTCTGCATCATACATCTCCAGCATCATTCCCCACTTGTGAGTCTACCCATAACTGTGCTAGTATAGGAGGGATAGGGCTTGGAGGCATTACCTATATACCCCCTTGCTCTCTTAAAGTTTTCCCTCCTTACTTTGTAGCTAGGATTATAGAGACCCTCTTGGTGCCTTTTTTCCCCAAATTTAAAATGGAGATGAGAACAACACTCCACATCTTGAAAGGACTTTGTGCATGAGAGGTGAAAGTCACTCGTTGTGTGCACGGCAGATACTCTTAGGTCTTTAAAAGAAGGAAGTAGAAAATAATTTCAAACTGGATTGAACAGAGGACTGGCCAAATGCACACCCTGGTCTCTGGGTCTCTGTTTCCAGACATTCCCTGACAGAAGTGGTGGATACTTATGATGAGGAGAGAAAAAGCACGTGGCTTCCATTTTACTACGCTTGCACCATGGCAGTCAGTCCTCCAAGTCTAGGTACTGAACCTTTCTATCCTATAGCTAACATTACTTTGACCAAAGCGCTGCCTGTGCGGTCATGCTGCATCCTCAGCCACTCCTGGGACATTTCTTTAAAGGCAAAGCTGGACAACAGCGCTGTTGGGTTTGGAAATCTGGCTTCACACTTGCTTGGAGTGAGACTTGAAAAAGTCATGCTGTCCCCCAGAATGGAAGAATACATACATATTTTCAGAGAGGTGAGAACATTTCATTTGGACTTGATTTTTTTTTAAATGTTGTATTCTAATTCTGACACTGAATTTAAACTATTCAGCATGAGCAGTCATCTCTAAATGCTAAATCAAAATGCTTTGTTCAATAATGATCAAAACATGACATTTGCTTATTGAAGGTAGAACTAGTGCCTCCTTCTCTGCTTTTATTAGCAAATGAAATTCTGTAAGAAAAAATGGGAATAGTTTCACAGTTTTTCATTTTCTGAGGGATGCAGGTCCTGTCTGAGCCCAATCCTTTCAGACCGCTCCAGCCACTCAAGCGCTCTTTCACTAAGAGGAACAGGGGCCAGTTAAGAGAGACAGAAAGGTGAGTACAGATCACCCTTAACAGAGCATCCCTCAGGGTAATGTAGGGCACACAGGCTAAATTAACGGACCTGGGAGTGCCTCTGAAGTTGCAGGTCAGTGTGTGCATTGCGATTGCTTCTACCCCCTTGTTGGAGCGAGATGTAGGCATCTTTCCCCTCTGCCATGTAGGAAGGCATCCCAAGGATGTAAGGCAGGAGGTGTTCATGGTGCTCTTTGGCCAGGCTTTGGTTGGGATAAATGTGTCCCTGGGACACACCATGGTGCAGCCTGTGTTTGACTGCTTTGTCCTCCACAGCCATGACAAAATCTTTCATTGCAGAGCCCAGGATTTCTGTGAGATTTCCAGGAGCCTTCCATCTTGGGTGCTGTGGCCTCTCCTCTCTGCTCCCCTACAGGTCTCACCCCACCTTCTCCCCTTCAAAGGTCTTCATCTCTCACACAGAGGCACTATTCAAAATTACGGAAGGTGGTAGAAGCCAAGAGGACAAGGGTCTGTCATTTCTGATCCGTTACTAGCGAGGATCTCTGGGAGGGCAAAACTTTTGCCTTCATGCTCTGGGTATACAAGTTCCTTCCACCAGAGCTGAAGACTTTTAGGGGCTGCGATACCTAGCTGAGTGAATGCTGATGCAGGCTGAAAGGGGCAGGTAAGAGTTCATACGCACTTACGGGATCTGTCAATGCTGAGCTGACAAGAATGAAAGCAGTGAAAGGAACTGAGAGTGGCTGTTCCTGGATAGCGGCCGAGAAGTCGGTCGGCAGATCAGCTGCGCAGCGTCGCTTCTCCTGCTGCTGGACCAGGTACAGGGCCCCGAATGACTGCTCTTGAGGGACAGTCCCTGCCCAGCTGGATTGAGAGCCCCACAGCGCGCCCTGTGGGGACTGTTCCTGTCTCCACACCCGCCTTTACAGCTGACAAATCAATGATTTGTTCAGTGATTTTTCGAGCATGCGTGTTGTGGCAGAATGTATGCAAACCAGGATTCACAGTGCAAAAAAAGGGAATTGGCTGCCTGACTTTATCTCAACTGCCTGCTCTGATGACAGGGCCTGGATCTGGTCACTCCAGTTAGCTCCGTAGCTCCAGTTTGCAGGCAAACTGGGCAAGAAATGAATGAACAGCGTGGCAAGCAGTGCATTAAGCTGAAGGGCACGGAAGACTTCTGCATACTCTCATGGGTCTCTTCCAGGTATGTCAAAGCCATGCAGGTTTGCTGTCTGGGTTGGTCTCAGGTTTTTCCTCTGAAGACATTTGCTGAACGTCTCTGCCTTGTGCTCTGCCTTTAGGGTGTCATCAAGCCAGTGCAAGGTATTGGTGCTTCCCCAGAACTGATTCCCTACTGCTGTAGCAATTCTTCCTGCTTTGTACCTTGGGGGACTACGCAGACCTGAATGAAAACATCTGCTTTCCTTTTGAGAATCAGATCAATACAGATGAAGACCCCAAAGACACTTCATTTGTCAGTTTCTCTTTATTTTAGAGGGACTTTGACTCCTAAATCCTTTGAATGCTGAGGGCCCGAGTGGCCTGGCTAGAAAATACCCTGGGGCTACCTCAGCCTGGCATTTCCTTTAGGAAGCAAAGCTCATTTAAAACAAAACCACATTAGTCTTGGCAGGAAGTTTGAATTGTGACTGTCTCAAGGAAGCTCCATTAATTACTGTTCCCATTGCACTATGAAAGATCAAATGCTGTGGATCAGTTTTAATTGGTTATTGATTTCTGATGTTATTACCTACGGTTGTGCTGAGATGCCGTCAGACATACTGGATGTTTTTGATTATTCTTGCTGGCAGCTGGGATTAAAAACAGCGGGCACACACTTCCTGATCCGTAATGGATTGCCATGGTGTGCCAACAACAATCGTTGGCAGGATGAATGGTCCTGCTTTGCTTGTCTCTTGTGCTATTGAGCTGCAGTGCAGTTACTGTTGTGAAGGCAAATACCCTCAGGGACTGGCTGCCAAGGAAAGGCGGGGTGGGAGGGGAAAGCTTCAGAGAGCATGAGGATTTAGTGCTTCCAAAAGCGCGCGGCTGTCAGCACCAAGGCAGGGTGAGTCAGAGAGCAAGGACGGGGTGGGCATGGACAAAGCAACAGTCTCCACCGGACAGTGATCCAAGGAGAGGCAGATCGGATTGCTTTCACATCACTGGGATAAGCCTCCCTCATGCCAACCACAGGGATACGCCTGTGTGAGCACAAACAGGACTGCGCACCCAAACGGTGACAGTGACAGCCCTGTGCCCACAGCCTGCTAACGGCCTCCCTGAGACGCGCTTCCCCCTTGGAGCCGACCTGGTGATGCCTGAGCCTAGACTGTGACATGCTCTCATTAGCTGGCAAAGTTCCTCCTTGTTTAACAGGAGGTGGTTTCCTCTTCTCCTGACCCCAAATGACACCTTAATCTACAAACGCTGACTTTCCCTAATTGCACCTTGACAGAGAGAGAGGCAAACCCCTCCTTCCCCCTCCAAGGACTGTCATTTAATTAACAGGCAGGTATCTCTCAGGATTTACAGCCCAGCTCTAAGCTGCTACTCTCCCTACTCAGTAACTCAGGCCTGTGAAGGCTCACTCCATTTATCTCTGCATTTCGATAACCGCATTTCTGCTAATCCCTCTCCATGCCAGCTTTCTGGATTTACCTCTCATGGACTCATGGAGAGAGCAGTTAATCAAATGAACAGTCCCCATCTCACCTTTCATTCACTTCCTGGTTGCTGATCTCAAATGTCTGTGTTGCAGATGGCTTCACAAGGAGAGCAATACCTATGCTGGCACCATTACCAGTTTCTAGTTTAATCAACTCTCGTATCTGTCCTACAGACATGACCAGAGATAGCACACATGAAAGAGAGAGAGATCAGAATCAAAGACGTTGGGGCTGGCTGGATATGAAGAAGCATTTAGCCTGTTCCTCCTTCACAAACTGGGATCATCTCTCCACAACCTGTTCTTGACATATGTTTTCTAACAGGTTCTTAAAAAAATTCCTGTATTGGAGACCCTCACAAATCTCAAACAATCTTTTCCAGTGCTTCCTGCCCTCCTGTTAGATGTCTGAAAGCAAGGGGGTGAACAATGTTGAAAGACCATTTTGCACATATTGCCCAGATGGCCGTAGCTTCTGGCACTTGGGGCCATACCATCTGTCCTGCTGGTCGTGAGGGGCAGTTTCGTTTTACTCTGGTTGTGGTTTTGTTTCCATGGTGGGTGAAGCCCACCAAATGGTGTCTGTTGCTTACAACTGTTTTTGTGGAGCATGCTAGGATCTAGCAAAGTCCAAAGAAAACTAGTGTATTACTGAATATGAGTGGCTGAGGGTCAAACCCAAGACCCCTGGATTTTGATGCATGGATCAATAGTCTCTGAGTTAACAGCCGTATTTTGAAAGCTCAACTTGGAGATGATCTGGCTATTTCAGATCAAGTACAGCTCAAGTGAAGATAACAACAACCAAATGATTTGTGCTTAGGGAGCTATACGTACACGTGAACACTCGTGCCCTCACCTTTGACTCCACACTGGAAAGACCAGTGCTGCCATGGGATTGCCCATGCAAATTGCCACAGATATCTCTGTCTTGGCAAATTGTTACCTAAATCCCTTAATGACTTGATAGAGAGGAGATCACACAAAACAGCAGTTGCTGACTAGGTATGTCCTCCCTGTCTGACGATAGTCAGGATCTCTGCAGATTTGGTGTCTTCTCCAGCTTTGAAACTCTACAGTGCCAGAGGAAGTGTCCTGCTGAGCACCTCCAGTGACAGGGTGTGTAAACTGGCCTCCTGGACAAATGCCACTGGCTACTCAATGGACATGAAACATCCAAGAACAACCAAAGTGGGAATGGGCAGGAACTGCAGAGGAGCTCTGCTTCAGCACATCTGCTCTTTAGTAAATACCTTGTCTTTCAAACCTCTGTTGTTCTGCCAGTGAAAGCAAAACTTGGGGTCAAACTGGGGGAAGGAACAACTGGAATTCATACAATTAATGTAGGACCTACAGTATAACATTCTGCTAGCTAAGGCTGCCCAGCCTGTTACCAAACAATGCACAATGTATGTGTTACATTAGCTGAAAAATACAAGTGTGGTAGAACTGAGTGCAGTTAACGTCCTGCTCTTTCCCCATTGCTGCGCATTTCTTAGTTCCTAAATCTTCCCCACCCACCCACAGGCTGGAAAGCAAAAGGGGAAAAGGGCTGGACTGCAGAGGAGGCACTGAAATGCACAGACAGTGCCCTGGTATTTCAAGAACCGTTGTCACTGCCATTATCCATGAGAGGTTTTATCCTGAACTTGCAGAAGTGGAACTAAAGCCCAGGGAGGAGTAACAAGAGCTTTCGGGCCACGCTGGCAGTCAGGAGCAGAACCCTGAATCTCCGGAGCTGGCTTTGCTCGGCTGTGATCAAAGACCCTGCGTGAGGCTGCAAGGTTTGGGAGAAGGATAAATAGCTGTTCCACAGTGAGGAACTCATGGGGACTCTTCTAGGGAGCTGGCATTGCTGCATCCATCACAGTCAAGCAAAGCTATAATGAATGAGGAATTAAACCCAGTCACGGAGTTCCCTTTGATCAGCCCCTTCTGCTGACCTGCCGTGGCCTGGCCTCTCCAAGGGACAGACCAGCCTTTTGGCTAGCGCGAGTGCAGCCTCCTGAAATCAGCAGGGCTGGAGAGAAATCACTCAGAGGAGAGACCTGACCGCATCGACAGCCAGGGAGTCACAACTCCCCGTGAAGACCTCATTTGTCACATGGTTCAACCTGGGCAGAGAGAGAAGAGGAGGAGGAGGAGGCGGGGAGGAGAGCGAACACCAGAGCTCAGCTAGCACTGCTCAGAGCTGCCCTCCCCCTCCGCTGGGAAGGCAGACCTGGAGCAGCAGCAGGGTATTGATGCACAACACAAGCAAGTTTTACACGGAGCGCAGCAGGGGCAGAGGGCTGGCTGCATGCACATATGAGCTTTTCTAGGGAAATGTTTGAAATGTATGAAAGGCTCACATGGTCCAGAACATCATCTCTCCTGGTCGAGCATGAGTGGGCTGCCGGCAGCACAAGGCAGACATGCTGCACACAAGTGGAGCCATCTCTGGGTGGACACTTCTCTGAGGTGCTGGGCAAGAGAAGCCACACACAGACATGTTAACTCACTGCGTCTGTAACGCTTCCCACTTGCTTTTGAGTTTGTGGGAAAGCCAGCATGCCTGGCCTACCAGGACTGCCAGCTGCGCAGGGAGGACTGTGAGACAAGGGGCTGCCCCAAGCCTCGACTCTTAAATGTTCCTGGGAACAGGATGGCTGCTCGCTTTTTGGCTGGAAAAAATCAAAGCTCCCAACTTAGGGCATTAAGCTTGATGGTGACATCAGTGGACATGGAAAAGGGGCTTTTTTTCCCTTCAGAGAAGATGGAGAAGAGAAATAGAAGCCAGACCCTTAAAAAAATTAATAAGAAACAAACAAAAAACCTCAAATCCAAATCTGTCTGCCCAGTTCCCCTTCAGTTTATGGCTGGTGTGGTTTGTTCTCCGCTGTGTGAGAGGATTTAGCTCCTATTGACAGATGAGCTAATCAGTTCCCCTCAGCTCTTGAAGCTTTATCAAAGCCAGTTAATTGTGTTACTGATGTCCACCCAGGCCAGGGCTCTCCAATTCTGTCCTCTGCCAACAAAGCGACACAAACACACACATACACAGGGATCATTTTTTCCCACTCTCAATCACACTAGCAAGAAGATGTCCCCAGTGACTACTGTGCCAACATGTGGGTGCTGCCTAACTCTCTTTCACCCCACTTTGCCACCCTTTGTTCCCAGAGACGTGTGGTAGCTCCAGCAGCATCTCATGTAGGAGCAGGATGATGTCTACAGGCCAAGCTCACATCTCCGTGTCAGCACAGTGGTGGCAACAGTGGAAGGAATTGGTCTGGGTTTCAGCGGGCCCAAGTCCTGTGCTGGAAGGATGCTGAAGCGAAGAGCCGTTTGAACCTGGATACCAGGTTGTGCTGTCCAGACCTCTGTCCCTGCCATTGGGTTTGTTTTACTTCTGTGCTGCTGCTCTGTGATAATGTCTGTCCTGCTCCTGCTGAGGGCTGAACTGGGGGCTGTGCTCCTTTCTCTGGAGTGGCCCTACCCACACAAACACAAATCCACCAAGTCAAGAGGACTGCCTTGTCCCACCAAGTTTCTGGGAGGCTCCTTCTGCCTTTATACCAATGACGGAAAGACCCAGACATGAGGACCTCTCTGGGACCCTCTTTGCTTCCTAGCAGGGTCACTTGAACTGATGTTATCTGGTGGCCTGTGCTTGGGTGGACACTGCTCAGGAGCATGTTTGCAGGTGGCTGGTGTTCACTGAACTGTTTTGGTAACCACCTGGCTGGTGAGGGCCTCTGCCTGTAGGTATCGTCAGCTACGTCCCCCCCATGCCACAGGCCTGCACTGGGACTACAGCTCTTGCTCTCAGGGAGAACTTCTGGGGCCAGGCTGGCAGCATCTGCTTTGCTGTCTGGGCTTGCTCAGTGTGGGACAGCTTCATCCTCAGAGCTACTGCGTACCAGCAACCTGACAAGGACCCCAGGCTGCGCCATGACCTGGGCTGGTTGGGACTTGCAGCTCCAGGGTGGGCCAAAGAAGGGGCAGGACCCCTGCCCAGCAGAGAGACTGGGCTGGAGAGCCAAGGAGTTGCATGTGGAGAGACCCTGCCGTACCCAACCATGGGGCAGTCCCTAAATTAGCTATTCCGGAAAGGAAGGAGTTTCTCAAAAGCCTTACACTCCCCAGCCTCCCCCAGACCTCCCCACCCTCTTCTTGCTCTGAAGAGAGATTTGTTTCTCTCTGGGGTTGCTGCAGGTCCCTCTGCCAGCCCAGCCAAGGAGATACTCCAGGGCTGCCCAGACGAGCAGACAGGACTTTAAAATAGGTGCCACAAAAGCAAAGAGGAGGAAAAGCTGGGGAGGCTCAATCCGAGCCAAGCTGTACCGGCTGGCTCTCCATGCCATCTCCCACTCCTCTCCGCGGGTGAGCGGGCGGGCGACCTCAGCCGTGCTGTGAGATGCGATCACCCACCTATACAGACAATGTCCATGAAGCCGTACATTCCATAGCAGATCTGGAAGAGCAGGTCCTGGCGCTGCCATTTGGCCGAAGGACTGAAGGTCGACCAGATGAGCCACGAGATACTGGCAATGAGGAAGAGGGAACCCAGGATGGCTGCTGCGATCTGAACCTTCTCAATGACTGTCAGAGAGATGGCCTGCCACTGCAAGGGGAGGCGATGGGGAGAAGAGAGGGGACAAGGGGGAGGGAGGAAGGAAAAAACAGAAGAGATTAGTTATGTAGGGAACATTGCTGTTTTACATCATTGTGTTGGTTTTGGAGATCTCAAAGAGCACCCATGACTTGTATGTTGCCCTATGCATAGATGCTTTTACCTGGTCCACATCTGGAGTTGTTCAACAGTGCATGGCCCTGTGTTTCCTGTCAGCATTGCTGAAGAAGAAATGGGGAGGAATCCTGCATCTCACCAGGAAAGCACAGAGACATGAGGGAGGCAGGACAGACAGGGGGCAAGACACCAAAAGTAACATCCCCATGACAGTAGGTCTGTGGCGGCCATCACAAACCAGGACACTCAGTTGCTACCTCAAATAAAGGCCAGGCAGCATCCTCAGCCAGGGCATCCTATTACCATGAGAAGAAGTGTCTCAGAGAGCCAAGTTTTTCTTCGGAGGCCTCCCAAGAGCTGGCTCTGTGCCACTTCGTGAGATCTGACAGGATCACAGCACTAGGTAGGATCTCGCAGCGGCAACGCACATTCCACAGAACTTGTTACAAACAACACAAGTTGCTGCGGTCAGGACACCCTGCCTTTACGTGATGACATGTTCAGGCTGTGTTCCAAGGTAAATGCCAATGCTGCTTCCTCAGAAGAAGAGAAAAATAGAAATAACTCCCCCAAATCCATTCACTATGTCAAATAGCTTTCTATAAGCTACAGTATAAATAACCTAAGCCCGGATTCCTCTCTGTCATCCAGCATAAAACCTCCCCACTCAGATTTACACTGCTGAGAGAACTGCCCTGTAAAAACTAAGAGCAGAAATTGCTTTCTTTAACAAGACTTGGGGACGTGGTCCGTAGCCCCTCCTGCAAATCAGAAATCAAATGCGTAAACAGGCTGGGGAGAGTCTCTCCTGGCATTGAAGTATATAGGCCACCTTTAGCTGTGAGATACACGCCCTTGAAATCTCAGTGGGACTGGCAGAAGGATAAATAAAGGCGGACTTCAACTTCCTGCAGGTATAGAGGATTCAGAGGAACTGAAAATGTTTAGCTGGATTCAGCCCAAATTCAGTGTCCCTGTGAGGTGGCAACTCTGGCGAGCCCTTAGCACCCTCCCTGTTTGTCAAACATATCCTGGGACAGCAGGGTCACCCGTCAAGCCTTGTCCCATCCTTTTGCAGGGCAAGAAGGGAGTTCAGTTGCTGGGTCCCTCTTTAATGCCCAGGCCAGCCAGGAGTTACCAGTGGTTTTTGGGAAGTAGGGAGGACTTTGAACCCTGATTGAAGGGCAAGAAGGCCAACAGGTGACTTGTGCTGGTACAAGCATGCATGGCATTGCTACCAGTCCAATGACCAAACCCCTGAACCAAATGCACTCCCCTGCAAAGGGCTGCCTTTGGATAGGAACAGACAAGAGCTTCAGCCTGAGGCTGAGGTCTGCGGGTTGCAACTGGAAGGAGATTGCCTGGCTTGGCTCAGAGGTGAGCTGAAGTGTCTGCCTCTGCCAGCCTTGTTCCTTGGCTTAGTCCTGCAAGGGCAGACAGCCCTCAGATCGTATGTCAGGGATGTGCAGCATCAGCAAGGTGGGTGGTACCAGCTTATTTCGTAGTTGGCCACAGAGTAGATGGCCATAAAGCTGCTGAGCAGAAGAGAACCTGTTCCCTGCTGAGGCAGGACTGTGCTCAGCTAATCCCAGTCCCCTTCCTGCCATCCGCTCCAGCAGCTGGCCCAGCCAAAGGCAAACGCCGAGCCCTGGGGACACTCAGTGATCTCTTAAACAGCCCGTTCCGACTTCCATAGGCCAACCTGCTCCACACCTCCACCAAATCCAGCCACACCAGTGGCCCCTTTGTGCCACGGAGAAGTTGAGGTAGGGAACTGCCCTCCTCTGAGGGCTGGGAGCTTGGTGGTTCCAGTCACAACGGGAGGGTCAAGGGGTGCTGGAGTCCACAGGAGATGCACAGCTGTGCCGCTCCTCTCCCCTCATGAGACAGAGCAAAAGCCACCTCAGGGCTAAGAGGGGGCCATAGACCTCCCAGCACGCGTCACCCCCAAATTTGGGTTCTGAGGGTGGGATCAGCAGCTATGCTGCCCTCCCGTCAGCTCTTCAGCTTCGTCCTCAACAGCACCATAAGCAGATGCAGGACAAATCTGCAACCGGTGCCACCAGCTCAGAGCTCCAGGACTAGAGGCACATGGCAAGGGGGGGTTGGATAAGTGCGTGGGGTTGCAGGTTTCAGCCCTGCAACTTTCCGCAGACCTTATCTCCCCTTCCACTAACTCTGGCAAACGCCGAGGGGATGGGAGTGCAGGGAGCCCGGTGCACAGCCTGGTGCTGCAAGTGAAGGTTTTACTGCAGGTCCCTCATGCTGACCCGTGTGCGCCTGTGCCAGCCAAATCATTCTGCATCATTTCTCTCTCGAGAGGAGGTAATGGACTGGCTCCTCACCATCTGTCTGGCACACTGCAAGGCCTGTGGTGGCAACAGGTCCTTCCAAGGTAGCAATTAAAGACGGAAAAAGAAGAAGGAGCTGTTTTCTACAACTAGCAGCCATGTACAACTAGCACCACTGCTTTGCAGAGACAGGGAGGCTTAGGTCCCTGTAGTACGAAATACACCGTGAAAGGGTCTGTGGCTCAGGGCACAGAGAAGTTACACCTGAGTGCAAACTTCAAACCGCACTCCCTTCGGTTGGGAACAGAGGGGCTGGAATACAGGCAGGGCTACGGACTGACGCTGCTCAGCTGGCAGCAGCTGCCGGGAAGTTCACTGTGGCGGTGATGAAGAGGCTGGAGTGCGTCCGCCCGGGCAGGGCGGGGAAGTCCACTGTGGGGTGGATGAAGAGGCTGGAGTCCGTCAGCCGTGCCAGGGGGTAGGAGACTCTCCCCCGGCATCTGGCACTAAGTGACAGTGACACACGCAGCAGCAGTCCTGACTCTGTTCAGGAGGTGGCACTGAGGTGTGATTACCCTCTGGCAAGGAGGTAAATGGGTCAGAGCTGAACACTGGGGAAAATAACCAGCTTGCAGAAGAATTTAATATTTTCCAGGGGAAAAAAAAAAAAGGTAAGTAATAAATGTTGTATTTCCTCTCTGGCAACCCCGAGAACTGCAATTTAGCATCACACATCTAGCCTGAGCCACCAATAACCAGAGTCATTATTTTTCATCTTTTCATCTTTTAATTCCATTTTTCTATACATCCTAGGGTATGAGGTTTGCACAGAGAGAAGAAAAGGGGTGAGACAGAGGATAAAGCATGTTACCCAGTGGGAGCGCAGACAGAAGGGTCCAAGAGCTGTTCAGAGGTGGAACGTGCTGATGAATTTCAGCTGCAGGAGCTGGGCCTGATGCATCCCTGCACCGGTGGCCTCAGGAGCCCGCCTCAGTCACAGCACTGTGCCTTTCAGATTTCATAATAGCCCTTAGAAAATCACCCGTTCTCCTAGCCCCTCTCCACTATCATTATGGCCAGCAGACCAAGGATCTGGTGGGTGACCCTGTTGTCCTCAGGTCACTGCTACAGCTGCAAAGAAAGGTCTCAGCAACGCTGCAGAGTCCCTTTACCGGCACGTCTGAAACCCCCAAAGCTCTTTGTCTGAATGCCTGGCTGCAGACACAGCCCCCTCCCTCCCAATGTCCAGCTCAAATGTTCAAGCTCTAGCAAGGTCACAGTGTCAAGCACTCTCACCTTGTGGGGAGAGACCTAAAACTGAGCCCTTCATTCCTCAGCTGATAATGACTGTTGAGTCCCAGGTAGCCGCGGAGCTGTACTGAAGTGCATCTTTAACAACCAGCAGCTCACCCAGGCTGTCAATCAGGAATGTGACCTTTAGGCAGGTAGAAAGCTCTACAGATACTCTGCCAGTGCTGAACAGGGCAGAACTAAGGACCTGGTGGTACTAGAAAGCTTTAAAGGTCCTGCAGGATAACAGAAGCAGCTTTGTGAGCTCTGGGCTTAAAATGGCTTCAGAGCATGCCCAAGCAGCTCTCTGTGATGGCTTGCCACCCATGCTGGAAAAAGGGCTCCATCCCTCCACACCGTTCTGAAGGAATGTCCTCATTCACTCAGGAGCTGTCTGTCTGTCCTCTGCTACACCCTCCCTGGCTGCAGACACAGCCCCCTCCCTCCCAATCTCCAGCTCAAATGTTCAAGCTCTAGCAAGGTCACAGTGTCCTTCGGCACATGACCCAAATGTGCACGTGCAAAACACCATGCTCTCTTGGACTGATTTTCCCCAAGTTTCCCCATTTTCCCCAAATCGCAGAGCTCTGCGACCCAGATGCCTCAGAAAGAGTTTCCAAGGAGCCCAGGTCTGACATTTGCGATGACCTTAGCCAGGGGCCAAGCTGGGACCGGTGCCCGCCAGTCATGTCACTCTTGTTGTCTTGCACTGTTTCATAACTTCCATGTTGTATTCGGGACAAACCTGTTTCCCTGTTTGCTTCAGTGCTTCTGCTCAGAGTGCTCTTGTGAGTGAAAACTCCCGCTGCTAATGTAACACAGATTAATAATGTCATTACTATAGTATTTAAGGCCTGATCCGTATTTCCCTTTCTTTGGCAGCAGCAATCTCCAAAGGTTCCCAAGCACCAGCATGAGCAGATCCAAGGCAGATATTTGCCTGCAGAAGATATCTATGTCTTACTGCAGCAGCTTGCAAAGAAGACTTGCTTGCTGGAAAAGCCTTCCTACGCTCCTCTGAGAGCTCCCCCATGCCTGCCTCAGGCAGTTCAGTTTATTTTTATTGCTGTATCTGACACGTCCCCTTAGTACGTATCATTAACATCCTGAGCTGTGCTAGTCAGCAATTTAATTTTCAGAACCAGGATCACAAGCAAGTGGAGGTTTTTCCTAGAAGGTTGGAGTGGACCATTCCCAGCACTGCTTAGGTCTGGATCTCCCCTCGCTGCTGTGCCGAGGCCCTGGTCATCCTCCTCAATTATCTTTTGGAGGATGGCTTTTGTTTTTATAAATTCACCAAGCAAAGTTATGCCACCGCTGTGATAGCTTCTCTGCTGCACATTTACAGATGCTGTGGCTTATTCAGACACTGGAAAGGCAGCAGGGAGGAAGGAGGGTCCACTAGGGCTGTGTAATGGAAATATGCAGTGATGAAATCCCCTCTCCTCCATGTGCCAGAGCATCTGGTAAGACTCAGGCTACAGTATTGGTATCCTAGAAAGTCCCCGTTATAAGGCACAGGCCATGAAGTCTCTCTTGCTGTGATTGCACCCATTGGTTGCAGGCTGCAGGCTGAAGCTGGAGCTCAGCAGGGTCCAGCCAAAGCTCATACTCAACACAAGTGATTCAGCAAGTTGGGACAACCAAGAGACACCAGCGAACTTTCCTCAAGCTTTTTAGCTCAGGAGCTCAGGCTGAAGTTCAAACACCCTGGGACCTCAGCCACTTTTCTTGCAGCTGTGAGTGTCCTGATGAAGAGGCCATATGAACAATCACTCATCAGAGAACACAGCATCACCACAGTCAAAATAGAGCCAGATGAGAACTGGGTCCGAATCCCAACCCCAGCACTGGATAACTGAGGATCTTTGGAGATGAAACAACCCACAATACAGGAAGAGTCAGAGATAACAACTGTAAAGCAGAGTTGAACTCCCCGAGACTGCAGACAGATGTAGGTCTGGGTAGGTTGGTTCAGACAGATTTTCTATTTGCTAAAATCAGAGCATCAGAGTGGATGTGGCTCAGGAACGGCTACAAAGGAGCTGTATAGATGAAATCCACTGCAGAGTCCAATCACAGCAGATACTTACTCCACTATGTATCAGCACCAGGGTGCCTGCAGTACTATCACGTGCTTCTAAAACCCTGTGTCTTCAGGGCCTTTTTAAAATCATAGGCTTTGCACAAATATTGCAATGGAGAGGAGCACTTAAAGCCTCCATGCCCATGAATCCTGTCTCAGTGACTGGCAGACTGGAGAGCAGGAGGATAGATGGATAGATGGATGGATGGATGGACGGATGGACGGACAAAAGCTCTGGATCTTCTGGTTGCTCACAGCTGGTGGGATATTTTTGCTCATTTACTGCCTGACTGCTGCTTGGCAGGACACTTGCCATGTTGTCCAACAACTTTAATCCCCCAAACTCAGGTTTGCAGTGTTGCTGCTTTAAGACCTTTGCTCTTAAATGCCTGCAATCCAGGGATGGGGGGGAGGGTTAATTTATAGAGACTCACTCTGCCAAAATACCAGGCTAAAGGCCTCTCTCTGGTATGAGACATCATAACAGCCTGGAGGCTGGAAGGAGTCTGTGTTAATTATGCATGAACCATATTTCCCAGGCTGTAACTTCTCTGCCCACACCACGAGTCTCCACACACATCTGGCCCATGCCGTGCTCCTAGGCACTCCAAAAACTGTGCAGCAGATGTCAAAATGGGCAGAGAAACACGCAGATCCCGGGGAACATGTGGGTGTCGGGTGTGCTGCTTTGCTCGGACCAATTCGACGTGCTTCAGGGAGCCCAGGGCTTGCCAGCTACCTGGCTTTGGCTTTCCAGCAGTCTGTCACGTGAGAGCACACAGGGATAGTCGCAGGGGATAAGTAGGCCACGTTGCTGGTTAAAATCTAGCCAGGCTTAGAGCATCACCCAACCAGGTTTCATTTGACAAGGAGGTGAGGTTTGTGTGATCCTTGCCTGTATTACGGTTGGTCTGGAATAAAGAGGCAACCACGACTTCCTACAGCATTTGCCCTCCAAAACCTGTGCTTGAGAAATTCAGAGCTTTCTAGTAAGAATAAAGCTGGGCAGAAGTTCCAGCAGACCCCGAGAAGAAAGACCAGGGACTATTGCTTTACTTAGAGACATGCTTGTATGTCCAGGTGGCCCGTTAGCCATGTGTGGGGTGAAGTCCAAGCAGAAAGGATGCTCTTCCCGCCTGCACGCGCTGTGACACATTGTTATGGCACATAGCGTCAAGGCATCGCAGCCCCTGGGTCCTCTCTGCCTCCCTTTCCCAGCGCCAGAGGATGGTGAGAGCCACTGCGGAACTAGGGAAACCCCGATGGCGTGTGTGGTGATGGGTTACGGGGGGCCGAGCCCTTAGCCCTCGTGGGAAGTCCAGGCTTGGTGCATCAGCCCCTTCCCACAGGATTTCACATACTAGTGCTAGTATAGCGTCTGCTTCCCAGAAGTGCCTTTGTGCTGGCACCAGACAGGGCACCCGGGCACGCAGCTGTAACTCCACACACACCGCATTTATTCCAGACCAAGGGGCTTTTCACTCCAGTTGCTTCTTCCCACCCTCTAAATCTCCCAGTGCTTCTGCGAGAAGTGCTGTGAAGTCTAAGCCAGCAATGTGGAGCTGCCGAGCCCGGGGTCTGCACGGTCCTCTGGGACCCTCGCTCCTGGAGCTGAGCTCTCTAACTCAGTTGCTCCTGCCACTCAGTTTTTGTGCTCGTGGCAAAGGCCAGCAGATCAGGCCACTTTCTAACAGGGGAGCCCAGAAAGAGCAATGCTTTGCACAGGCTTTTGAAACGTGTGTGGGAGGGGAGCTTGTTCGTGAATAGCCCCAACAAATTTTAGCCGAGTGAGGAGCAGGAGGAAAGTCACTGACCCGTTGCCCTGAGCCACCTGAAGGTGTAGAGCATTTGGAGGTCATTCATTAAAGGCAGTGCTGGCTACACATACGCTTGCAAATCTGCACCCACAAACATTCAATGCTGCTCAGCATCGCACCCCTGATCTGAGGCACAAGAAGCATTAGGGCACTCATGGACCAGCTTTCCAGAAATAAACAAACGCTGCTTTGTCCGCATCTCCCCTCCTGTGTTTCAATCTGCTCTGAGTTACTAGAGCCAAGAAATTAAAACACCCTGGGTCCGGGGCTTGGGAGGAAACTACTGATCTCTCCAGCCCACGGCACATGGAAAATTGAATCCGAAGCTGAAGGGACTTGCAGAGAGCAGGCAGGCTTTTTTCTTCCCCCCCAGCAAAATTTCCCCACGATGCCCCACTAATTTCACTACTTCATTTATGTCTGGAGTCCTAAAGGGCTGTCCCTGTTTCCTCACTGTGGTTAGTGACCTCAGGCCTGGAAAAAGACACACAGAGACTGCAGTTTGGAGGAGAGAGCAGGAGTTTGCATTCCCTCCATCCCCGTACAACTGGGCACCATCACTGGCAAAATCTTTGCCTCCTGTTACAGAGCAGAGCAACCAGCAGAGAGCCAAAGCCAGGCCCTGGACAGACCAACATACTTATAGACATTGCCCCGATCTCTAAACCACAGCATGCTACTGTAATGTCTCTCCAGTCCAGATGATGCTCATTAAGCAGTAATGCCTGGGTATAATGTGCTTCCTTACGCCTGAGGCACTAATGGTGCTCAGCAAAGACATGCAGCAATTAGTCCATCTTCAGGTGTTGCCCCCGCAATAAATCAATAGCTATTAAGGATAATTTATCCCTTTTTTTAACAGTCACACAGTTTTCCCCATTCTGAGTCTTGACTTCTGTTACCAGCCTGCAGTGGGGCTTATTAAACTACAGTGCTTTTGAACTCGGAAGAGAAAAAAGGTGGGTCCTCTGATGTCTTTCACAGCCACTTACATCAAGATGTGCTTTACCTGTTGTGTGCACATCTGCAAATGTCCACCAAGAACCAGGGTTGGAGAGACCAAGAGCATCAGAACTAACACCCCTTGAGCCATACCAGGACGTATTTGATCATGGGGGAGCAGTAAAGTGAAAAGGATGGCAGGATCAGAGTGGAGAGCTGTAAGACCCCTCCATCTACCTGCTCCGTCCCTCATGCCAACACAGAGAAGGCCCAGCAGGAGATCGGGGTTAATGGCACAACTCTAGACACACGGGGTCTCAGGATACTGCTCTGCCACAGACTGCGTGCCCTGTTGCAGCAAATCCCGTAACTCCTTCGTCCCCATCGGCCTCCGGGGACAGCGGCATACCTGTGGTCTCCAGTGGATGAACACGTTTGAAGGGCTGTGAGGTGTTACAGCACTATCGTGGTCACACTGGTGTTTTCAAAAGGAGGAAAATGAATATAGGAATTGTCAAAAGACGGAAAGAGCAGACATCCGAGGGATGCCCCCGGTACCACCAAGCAGAACATGGGGCCTCTTTGGACAAGCCCCCAACAACCCTTTCTAAGTGTCTCAGACACACAGATCACTGTGCACAGGGAAGGAAAACCCACGCAGGTAAAATCCACTTGCTCCCAGAAACAAAAATAGAAACGAGAATAAATAGACTTTGAAATGTCTCTAGTACCTTTACCTGCAGAGGGTTCTTTGTGCTTATGGCAATGACGTGATACTTGTAGTAACACAGCTCACAGCTCCAGCAGCCTCTCTCGCTAATCCATTTGATCAGACATGGCTGGTGCGTGCACTTCACCGATCCATCGCATCGACATGGGCTCAGCAACTCCCCCTGAAAAAGAGAGACAGCATCAGCGAGGCTCCCCTCCTCCCACAGGGCCTGAGCACGGCACGGCGTGGCATGGCAGAAGCTCCATCATCCACCCATTTGCTCTTTGTTCCTTTTTTCCTGGTTTGGCTTAGGTAATCATGCTGCCTCCTTCATTTTTCCCTCTAATAATTCTTGGCTGATGTGAACAGAGTTTGACAGGGATGTAACGGTCTCAAATATTTGGGCCCTACAATTTTTTGTGGAAAGAGACAGCTGTCTAGATGAAAAACACCTAATATCACCGCTGAAGGAAAAGCTAGATGAGCACAGCTCTTACTAGACACCAGAGCACCTACACCAGACCATAACAAGTGGGGACAGCTCTGTTGGCAACCAGATGCCACTGTTTCACTGCTCAGGTTTCTGTCTCTCTGCTACCTATTTTAGAAAGTGAGATTGGTGGTGGGGATAGCTGCGAGACAGCCTCTGCTGCAGGCTGGTGTCCCGCTCAGCCCAGGGCAGCTTCCTTGAGCCCAGCCGGGCAGGAGGGGGAGCACAGACATGGTGGCCCTTGGGCTTTCTGCGCAGGCTGGCTTGTGCCAGCCGTGGAGGTGCTGCTCCTCTCCGAGAGCTGGACTGGGCCCATGCGGTACCTCCCAGGACTGGCCACGCGGTGGGTGTTTGCAGTGCTAGGCATAGGTCTCTCCTTCCCAACGCTCCCGGACCGGGAGGGATGAACCTGACCATGGGGTGGAGGTGCATGCTTTGGGTCCAGGTCTTTGTGAACCCATAGCCCAGCAGGGAAAAGGTCCTCAAATTTCACTCCCTGTCCACTTCCCCCAGACGTCTGTCCCGAAAGTGAGTCATACTGATGGATAGCCTGTAGCCCTAGAAGCTTCTAGGCTATTTCCACCCTAGAAGCAAGCAAGATGGAAAACAAATTGTGTCCTGGCTTGTGACACGCAGACATTTATGAGTGGTGGCTGAAACACTGATCCTCCTGGCTTTCTTCCTTCTTTCTGATGTAGCTTTAGACAGGGGTATCCAGGAGACCTCAATATTATTCTGATCCACCTGCTATCGTCCTGGTCACCATGGGACTAAATTCCCCTCTACACACACAAGCTCAGGAGCTCATTTTACAGTCATTTGCCATCACTTATTTAGGGAAGACCAGAGCCATTACATTTTACTCCCCACCTTTTAGTGTTTAAAAGCCACAGCGTAGACCCCAGTTGTGTACTTAGCTGTGCTCCAAGATTTAAAAGCTTTTAAAGGCAGAATGAGAATATCTTTGGGATGGGGAAGGCTGGCATCATACTTCCAGTGCTGAGGAGTTCCTCTTATACCTCTACATCAGCCCCATCATTACCACCAACGTAGTACAAAGATAACAGACCCTGGTGTCTGAGGCTGCTGGACACAGTAAAAGACATCCATCCCAGCTGCCGTGGGTAGGAAACCAGATCCTGCTCTTGCTAACCCTGGTGGGAAACTGCCTTAGCTTTCAGGGTACCACGTCAGGTCTCAGGACCTGAGGAACTGAGCACCACACTGGGCAAGAGTGACACTTTTTTTAACGAAACCTAATGCAAACATGTTAATAATTTCACTTGCTTCAGCTAGGTGACCTAAAAATGTCATCTCCCATGAAATTTTAGCAAAACTGTAAATAACTGTTTACATTACAAAACAAGGCTCAGCTCCACCTGTCACTGGTTTTCATTACATGCAGGAGGGGACGCAAAGGGAGAGGGGGAGCAAGGAGGGTTGTAGGATCCGTGAACCTTTTTCACCTGGAAAGGTGTGTGACAGGAGAAGCCAGGAGAAGGGAAGCAGGGAAGGATTAGATGGGAAGAAGGTGCGTGTGGGAAGGAGCGCTGACATTTGGCATTCAAACTCCTCGTGTGAGGTGCAGTTTAAGGGGCTCAGGTTCAGCTGTGCATATTTGTGCCCCTTGCTGGGACTGGGGTGGGAAAGCACAAGTGTGATAAGGAACCCACATGAGCACGTACTGCCAGCCAGGATGCAAAAGGAGAGTGATCAGGGCTTAGCACAGCTCCTCCGCATCCCCACTCACCAAACCTCTTCCACACCAAGAGCTAGCCTGCTACAAGGACTGCTGCTCCCTGCCTCTGGTCTACCCTCCTCATCTCAGTCCCTGATACTTTATTTTCTCAACAGCTTCACTCCTCAGTGCACAAGCATGATCCCAGCACCAAGCAGGTAATGCAGAAACCTCCCTGCTCTACAGCATCCCTGCCTTTCCACCTCGCTGCACACCGGGGTCTCCTGCAGGGCTCAAAAGGGCGAGTGAGGGGCCTGGGTTTTATCTAATGAGCAGCTGGAGGCACTGGTGATGAGGGATCAGGAACAGGGCAGAACGGAGCAGAAACTAAGAGCAACAACCTCCAGGCAAAGGCAGAGGAGAAAATCTGTAGCTGCAGCCTGGACTCACGGTGCCTTCTTGGACTCTGTAATAAAGGAGTCTAAAAAATCTGAGCTTGTCTCTTCAGAGCCAAGAGATGTCCATAAACATCCTACACTGCCGTGGGGACCTGCTCCCCCTTCCCTAATGGGGTGCTCCAACCCAGACAGTCCTGCCGGCTCCTGCAAGAGCTCAGGACTCAACTGTGGAGATGAATCCCCCAGTTTCTTGATTTTTGCAAGTCTAGCAAAAACCTGATTTATCACATTTTCTCCAGCCGTGTGAAATATTATATCCTTGCATGTGGCGCACAGCTATTTTTGCATACTGTGAAGCCCAATTCTGTCCACAGCAGGCATTCATAAAACACTGCCACATGCACACACACGCACACGCCTTCCTGCACCAGCAGAAAAATAAACACCAGGGGCATATTAAAGGAATAAATCCTTTGTACAGCAAAGGAGAAGGAGTCTCATCGCTGGCTGTACAGCGAGCTCAGGAGCAGTCCATTGGCTGTGATACGCATGAAGGATTTGCTGCGCAGAGACCTCTGCTAAAAGCTACACGCACGCAAAAGCAAGCCCAAAATGAGGTGCAGATCACAGCAATTAGAGATGGAAATTAAATCTCCACGCCTGTTTCTGTAGGTTTGCAGAAGTCAGCTCTGCACAGCATATTCTTCAGTGCTTCAAACAACAGTGTTCCCACCAATTCCCTTTGGGGACTGCTCTCCAAAGACCCTTTGAAGGGTCTACTTCCCAACACTTATTTTTGCAATCTTCTTTTGTAGAGTTACAACCCATCACTCAGATCAGCCTAAGCAGCATTTCTGCTTTGTCAGCAACTTGCTTAGTACCATCTTGTTCCCCTGAAACAACCAAGTGGGCTTAGGACTCAGGGCACCTGCCTTTTTTTTGTTGTTATCCAAGTCTAAATCAGGGTTCATGTCAAAGATGGAAAACCAGAGTTAACAAAAAGGGAAGGGTGGCCCTGGCTTCAGCCATAACCCTCTCAACATATGTATGAAATACTCTTCCCTATTTATTATTACTCTTCCCTACTTCTGGGAAGAGTAATATATTAAACAATTATGTATAATATTCTTCCCTATTTCTGGCTGTCTCTAGGAGCAGCAGCGGCAAGGCCAGGCTGAACTGGCTTTACCCTGAGGAGGACGGTACTGCTGGAGACGAACCGGGAGTACGGGTCTGTTCCAGCTCTGTCCTTTCCCTATGAATTCCCAATCTGTGCCTCTTGCAATACGTCAAAGTGGTTAATGATTATCTGGGCCCTGCTATTTTAAGCCTACTGGGAGGAGTTCTGAGAAAGGATGGAAAAAAAATTATTGCCAGTGCTTCTGATTCTCGGTATATCTAGGGAGAAAATAACGACATCAGGAGCAGCGTGACCCCTGTTGCGTTCTGGTGTCAGTGTTTTGCACGGCCATTTTATCCACCATTTATCAGTGCTGGGAGCCCATCCACATATTGTTACCACAGCTGCAGCTGCTCACCCACCAGCAGGTGATCATGGGATGTGTTTCCCAGGCCTGTTCTTTTAACTATAAATTAAGTATAGCAAATTTGCCCACCCGGTCTCCTTTGAACATGGCTGGGGACGATGGAGTCATTGGGCCAGGACTGGTCTTCTGGGCTCTCCCAGCTCCGGCTGTGCTGACCTACATCTGCTGCCCGGGCTGCTCCTGAGCACCAGCTCAGCTGGAAAGAGCCACATTAGCAACGTCCTGCTACCACAACTGTTAAAGCAAACATTTTGAAAACCAGTGCAAGGTGTAGAGCAAACCCGGGTGGCTGATGGTGATCTTAACACCTGCAGTTTTTCCTCAACTGTGTGTTTTCCCCGCTCAGGTGTACAAAGCAGCATCAGTCGTTAGCATCACCCGCAGGACCAGTGCCCCAGGCCAGAGTGGGACAGTGAGAAGAAGCTGAAAGAGTCGTCCACATCACAAGGGCTACCATCTCTCTCTGGGTATGCACATGCAGCTGCCACTGCTCACAGGAGTAACTGCACGCATGGATCTGACTGCATTTATCTGAGTTTGTCTTGTTTGGAAAAGGAAACCAGGAATATTTAATTTCAGGTCTTCAACTGAGTCTCCTAAATACACTTAAATCTTCACATTGAATTTAAATGCAATGGGAAGTTTTATTATGGCAAATAAATGCCAAATGATTTCTATATTAGGAACATAATTACAGAGGAATTAAATCCGATGGCAAAGAGAAACCCATTGTTACAGAGCTGGTAAACTTCAATAAACAGGTATTAATGATCACTCTGTCTTCACACACACTTACTGGAACTGCCCCTCCATGCTTTTAAACCTAAACACACACATTACTATCACATCTCAAATGTTTCCCATGAGTACCCTCCCATGTGAGTGCTGTGCCAGCCAGCAACAGACAACAAGGGACATGAAATAAGTATCTATGAAAATGTGTATATATATATGTATATATTGCATGAAAATTCTCCAGCATTGTGGGAGATTGATGCAGAGTGTGGACCCAGTGAGGAGTGGGCTTATGTCTCCTGTGGTGTCAGCACAGGACGCGGTTATGTACGGGGCTCTGTGGTGAGGTGGCATCTCCCCAGGCACCCCGGCAGAGCTGGGTGCTGACCCCAATCTCCATCTTGGCAGCAATTTGCCAACTTTCCTTGGGGGGGAGATCCCCTGACTGGGCAGCTCCCTAAAACCTGGGGAGCCTCTGGGAAAATCTATATGAGTGATTATAAGAAGAAATCGCCCAAACTCCTTGCAGCTCCCTTCTCACCCCCAGGTGCCACCACTGCTGCCATGCCACCTCTGTGACCAAGACTGGGCATTCAGAGGCAGTGCTGCCCCATGCCAGGCAAGATCCGTGTGCCCTGGGTGCAATGAGCACCCCCTACCCCAGCAGCAAGAGAAAACACAGCCCCGTAAAGGACCGGAGAAAAATCCAGCTCTGGACAATTATTTCTGTTGCTCAGCCGTGGCTTTAAGCCTGTGGCTGCCTGGCTGAAGTTTTTGGTGTGGGATCTAGGCCTGGGAGCTCCCTGGGGCAGGACCACATCTCTGTGGGGCTCTGGCATGGTAGAGGTGTGGGTCCCTCTCCGGGGCTCCTTATCCCCACGGCGGTACGAGTGAGCAGCCACAGGCAGGCACGGCTGCCTGGGGGCTCTGAGACGGGTGCAGGGGGGGCACAGTTCTGTTTTTTCATGGTTTTCAGCAATTTTTGGTGGGTATTAGCTGTTCCAGCAGTCCTGCGAACGGGGCACTTATCTCCGACAGGGCGATGACTAATCTAGCAAGAAAACACAGGCATCCCTCTGCCTACAGGCTGGGTGCGAGCAGAAAGGCAGTTCAGCTTTAATGCACCCTGCAAAATCACCATGCACTCCTCCGGGACTGTCAGGCGTGGTTTGGGGGTGTCTGGAAACGTGGGTGCTGGTCAGGAGAGGGATATGTCTCACATGGTCCTGAGCTGAGATCCAATGTTTGTCCAGAGCGAGTCCTGTCTGAAAAGCCATCACGTCTACAGAGCTCCCGATCCTCCAAAACCAGCACAAATTACCTTTCCGCCCATGGAGGCTGCTGCCGCGGCACCTGCAAGGAGCACCGAGGCTGCCACGCTGCTCAGGCTTTTTCCACACCTCTCTGATGAAAATATGAAAGGCTGCAGCCACATCTGTGTGGAGGGCAGGGAGCACAGGGAACCCCAAAAGGGCCCTGAGCCGCACCACGGCGTTGGCCGCCCTCTTCACCAAATTGCCCTGTTCCTCCTCTGCCACCTCTGAGCAGGATGTTCAAAAGCAAGACCCCCACAGTGCTGCCCGTGTGCCCCCGTGGGATCCCCACCGCTTATTAACAGGGGTAGGTGCCACGTCAAAAAAGTCTGAGAGCAACCTCTGTACTCCACCTTTCCCAGAGGGTAAGCAATGGTGCAACGGACTCAGCCGGGCAGGAGCAGGGACGGGTCTCTTCTGCCACAGATCAGCTCTCGGCCCCACCAGGGAGCAGAATAGGGATGGCTTTTTTCCCCCCCTTTAATTGCTAAAACCGTAAAGAGCTCTGCAGGGCAGGAGGGTGGGCAAGAGACAAATGAAGATGAGGAATAAAAACTCAGGAAGAAAAGAAAGAAGGAGGAAGAGGCTTGAGCAGCCCTCGGTGCAGAAAGCCCAGCACGTTAGAGAGCAGCGGCTCTGCCTCCCTCAGACAGGAGCCTTCGCCTCGGTGACTCATCCTCGGAGCCGCCTGGAGTGGTGGCTCCGCGGCAAGGCTCTGCCCTCGCTCCTTCACCGACTTCCAGGGGAAGGTGGTCGAACGCGGCGGCTCCCCGGAGCTTAATGTGAGCAGTCAGGGAGCTGGGGCACGTTTGCGCAATGCCTCAGAAACAGAAAAGC